>NW_027192310.1:0-288607 GCF_041956625.1 Thermomyces dupontii | reverse complement strand
TTATACCAGATGACAACGGCCCCTTCAAGTCTTCGGAAATGATACATCGGGAATCTGCTACCGAAATGTACAGGTGGTGCAAGGCTCGTGGGTATTACCGCCTGTACATTTCGGTAGCAGATTCCCGATGTATCATTTCTGAAGACTTGAAGGTGCCATTGTCATCTGGTATAAGAGGGTGAAGGTGGAAGTGTCGGGCCATGATTTCGAGGACAGTGTTCTGTTCTTGTTTGCTTCGAGTCTCTAATCTGCCCCCACCGGTTACACTTTCTGATCGCGATGGGCATTGGCACCCTCCGAACGAATGTGGCTTAGGACGACGGTCGCGCTTAGATCCCCAGCATATCTCCAAGTCAGGGATGAGCTTCTTGGCCTGCCCAGGTCTGTACTTTTCCTGCGTTTTTTTGTCGCCTTAGGATCGTTCATCTTCAAGCTTACCGCTCTCTTGACATGCCAATAACAAAGTTGGATCTTCGCATGAGGCCAAACAGATTCCACAGCACTGATCTCCGATTGGTCTTTGTCTATCGCGAAACAGGTCGGTTCAAATCCCCAACTTTTGAGGCGCTCGAGAAACCGGCAGAGAACATAACCAGTCGCACCAGGTTCGGCACGGCGAGGATTTTTACCAGTAGAATTCTCCCCAGGAGGTCCTGTAACCTCTACCAGCCAGTATCCAAGTGGAATTCCCGACCCATCGACTTCAGCTAGGACACAGAAAAGGTCCATACCACCATTGTTTGTTCCGTATGTCGCATCCATCACTAGCTGGGTGATGGATTCTGCGAGTTTCCGAATCGCTTCGAGAGAGTAAAAGATCAGTGCCCTAACGTTCATCCAAGGAATGCAGTCATACGCGTCCCGATATCGGTCATCTTCAGACAGGAGAATTGTGGCGGATTTCATTGGGTCAGCGTCTCGCTGCCAAAGCCCGGCATTGGCTCTCTGCCAAAGATAATAAACTTGATGTCGCGTAACATTCTCTGCCTCGGGGAAATCTTGTATTTCGCGGTAAATCTCCGCAGGCGTCTTGGTCGAGACCATTGAGGTGATCAACGCTAGCGCTTCAGGCGACAAACGAATACTCTGGTATGGCTCGTGCCACTCATGGCGGATCGACAGGGAAAGCGTTCGATTTTCGAAACATGGGCGCATGCTAAGCTTGCTTTGGCATGGAAAACGCAGCATGCGACTCGCATCTCGCCGTTTCTCTGGCGCCACTTTTGACTCGTATTTATCAACAAATTTTGCATCTTGGGAACAGTTGTATGAAAAGGTCAAAGTCTGGTGGGTTGTCGCGGTGTGTTTGAAACGAAATCCTCCCTCTTTCCAGATAATCTCAGCGAGATCCGCCATCGCCGCGTTCAGTTGTGATCTTTGGGAATCTTTTGAGCCGACACTACCGGACCCAGAATCAACTGCATTTTCGAAGATGCGGTAGGAACCGAATCTGACTGGGAGTGCGTCCAAGCTGAACGTGTAACTTGCATTCAGAGTCTCATGCTGATCCTGAAAATCGTTTGCATAAGCATGAAATGGGGTAAGCTGGGAGTCCTCCAATTACTCATGGGCCTGTTCCATTTACGGATCAACTTGATGAACTCATCCCAATCGTCAATCTGCAAAGGGGGCTTCTTGCTATTACGCTTGCACGTCTTGTTTCTCTTCCCTTGGTTGTTGAGTAGAAATTCATCAACAGGGAGAAGCTTTTTGCATATTTGGCAATAGTTCTGCTCATATCCTTGAGTGGCCATTGCGGGCGGTCAAAGGAGCAACACAATGAATGGAGAATATTGGCAGTTGAGGTTGCAGTTGAACAAGGAATGCGACAAACCAGGATGGTGGTGGGAGAACGCGTAGGAGGAATCAAAAGGGGAGGTGTAAACAGAATCGACCTGGACCAGGATGAGGAATCACGTGGATCAGTGATGCAAATCACGTGAATTTTCATAAATTTAGTTAAGAGGAATATGACTACTATTTTTTCACCAGCATGCGGCCGCCTTGCCTTCGGCTTTCACTCACTTCGTTTCAGGGCACGGAGTACATATTCGCACACCCCTAGGCCCGGCAAATAGTTTCTCCGACCCGCCCACAGGCCACAGCAAGTTCGCATTCAAACGCTCCACGCGTTGGAAGTACAAACCCTCTCAAAGCGTTGCTCTCTTGCGAGTGTCTTCACCGTCAATCACCATTGTTTCGATTCTTTTGTGTATTTTGCACCGTTTTACTCTGCGTATTCTTTCTTTTCCAACTCTTTTCTGTCTGGTAGGTAGAGCAGCTGCCAGGTCCGAGACTCCGAGCCAGGCTGAATTGCTCGTGGCAGCCAGCATCCATTAGGCTTAATTTATTATAATCTCTTCCATCGGTAAGATTCGGAGGACCCTCCAATTCTAGCCAGCTGCCGGCCAGCCCCGTTCTCGCGGACAGCATTATTATTCCGTCGCTCAACAGAAAGGGCGGTCGATCGCGGTCTTGCTTTGCTGAGACCAGGGCTGGCCGGACTGGCTGCAACGGGGACTGGCGCGGCTGTGCTGACTAAGACAAGCGCCCGGATTGCCCCTCCTGCCCCTCCTCATCCCAGAATGTTCGCCCTCAGAGCAAGCATAACCCCACCTTTGTCGCTGCGGACTTTTGCTCCTCCTTCTTCCCTCCTCAATTGCACTCTGAGGACCTCGCCTTTTGTCAATCGTCGTGCTTTTCATCAGTCGTCGCCCCTCATGTCGACCTCTGCCTACTTCGTCGTCCGATATACCCCTAAGGGTGGCTCTGCGCGTGAGTCGATGCCCCTCTCCTTGTTCTGCCCCTCCGGGTGTTTTCTCCGCAGTGAGCTGCGATAACTGACGCTTTTTGTCCCAATGCTTCTCAGCCAAGGAGGGCCGAATTGAATTCAAGCTCTACGAAGATGTTCCGAAGACGGCCCGGAACTTCGCTGAGCTCTGCAAGGGCTACAACGACAATGGCAACATCTTGACCTACAAGGGCTCGACCTTCCACCGCATCATTCCGGGCTTCATGCTCCAGGGTGGCGACTTCACCCGCCACAATGTGAGTATTATGCTGCATGCCTTTTCTGGGCGATTCTTTCGTCGTCGAATTGATGACTGACTCGATCTAGGGTACCGGTGGCCGCTCCATCTACGGCGAGAAGTTCGCCGACGAGAACTTCATCCACCGCCATTCCAAGCCGGGCCTGTTGTCCATGGCTAACGCTGGTCCCAACACGTGAGTAGTCCGAGACGATGCCCTTCGTTTTGTCACTAACATGCATGGTTGCAGGAACGGCTCCCAGTTTTTCATCACCGTCGACAAGACCAGCTGGCTGGATGGCAAGCACGTCGTCTTTGGCGAGGTGACCAGCGGCTACGATGTTGTCAAGGAGATTGAGGCCCTGGGCAGCTCCAGCGGCGCCGTGCCGGCCAACAATCGCCCTACTATTGTGGACTGCGGTGCCAACTAGAGGGCTCAATAGGGAGGAATGATGTCTAACTAGATTCAACCCATTGCCACGATGGCCTATTTATGAACTGTCATATTGAAATTCAACTCTGTGATTAAAGTGCTCAATGGCTTTTAGGTCGTGTAGCGCTATGCGCTTCACATGCCACTCCGTAGACTGGCGGCATCTTCTTGGGAAACTCAAGGAATCACGTAGGCAGCCAGTGTGGATGGAGATACAGTGTCCAGGAGTCATTATCACGCTCTAATAATCGTAGATAAAGCATATATCATGCGGGGCATCATGCAATCAAGTCGAACCCAATCCAACTCCCTGTACAATGTAAAAGCGAAAATCAATCAATCACATCAATCCTCGTCCACATCTATCCGCCGTCCGGCATTCGAACGAATCACCTCCTCCAGAATCTCCCGAATCTGCTTACACCCATCAATGCCCACTGCCAACACCGTCTCGAGATAAGACACATGCATCCGACTCTCCATGTGTAGCACAGACACCTTCGTATCTTCGTCGCCCCTGTCACCGCCGACGCCATGATCATCGTCGTCCATTGGGTCCCCGCCCAGCGGAATCGGCGTCGTGGTGCCCACCGTAGCAAACGGCAATTCCTGTTCCTCTGGAAGCGAGAAATCCAGCAATGGGTCGAGCGTGTCGTCGTCCGGGTCTCGTGGTGTCGACGCACTCCCGCTCATTCCGGCCGTGCATCCGACCAAGAGGCCCGGCATGGGGATGCCGGCGTCGACGAGGGCCAGCGTGGCGGCATTTAGTGACGCGGCCAGCAGCGAGCCGTCGGAGGAGAGGATGTTGATGTTAATTGCGATGGTGCTGTGCGGGTAGTGGTGTGTGTGAAGATGTGATTGGAACGCGGATTGAAGCACGGTTCCAATCTGCGCCGATTGTCTAGATCCAATCAGTACTCCATTTCTCGGGAACTTGGAGGGCAGGAATTGCGGGGGTTGTCTCCTCTCCGTACCGATCGGGGCCCCCAACTCGCCGCTTGCGATCCACGCCCGCAAACCCGGCAATGTTCACGCTGACTTCCACCACGGCCTCGGTCGCGTTGCCCCACCCGCTCGATTCATAAGGGCCTTGCACCGTGCACATCACCGCCGTGTTGCCCATCGACAGATACGACGACCCGGAACTGGCCGTGTTCGTCGAGATCTGCGCCTGGATAAACCGTAGCTCGTTCCATCGTCGCCCGTCCAGACGGAGTTTTGTTAGCGGATAGGTCGTTGACGTATCTAGAGGCATTTTTTATGACGTGCCGTGCTTCGGCGGGCGGGGAATTGATCGCTCTGGTCTCCGATCGCGTTGGAGCCTCAATTTCAGAAGCTTTGGAGGGACAAGGGAGTGATTTGACATGCCAAGACTTCTTATCTTATCAATCTAACCAGGCCCGGACTCCGGAGCATCTCCGCTCTCCGATCCTACCAGCGAATGAACCAGAATCACATGGCCATCCAATCGTAGAGTCCACGTACGGAGTATATTGTTAGTAATATCACAGTTCTATTCGGGCATCAGTTATTCTCCGGTTGAGGGGATATAATCGTTTGCACCGGTTCATCTGGATTTTAAGATCAGTGCGCGTCACCTCGCGCCCAGCATCTCAATTCTCAACATACTCGCGGACAAAGCATGCCCTTGGACTCGGACCTCGAAGGATCAGGCACCGATATCGAAACGGACACCGAAAGTACCGATGATCTAGAAGTCACCTACGTTCGGTCCAAGTCTCGCGAATTACATCCTCGGACTCCGCCGCGGAAACGACCGAGACTCGACGATGTCCGCGATCGCGACGACGACGCGCAGTTGCCGCGTGCCCGCTCACTTCAGCAGACAAAACCGCAGCCGAATGCCATCTCCGACCAAGAAGAGAGCAGCAGCAGCAATGACAGCATAATCGACGACGAATTCAACGACGCGGAAGCCGCGTACAAGAAATTCAAGAACCGAAAATCGCTGGCCAGGAAACGCGCCTCGCTCAGCGCTGCCCGCCGCAGAGCGCAAGCCAAGCGTGCCACCCCGACGACGACCACCACCACCACTGCCAACAGAACAACAACAAATAGCTCCATCGTCGGGCGGGTTCAGCCCCGAGGGGAGGAGAAACCCGTGCCAGCATGGCGCCGCCGAAAGCGGGACTACGGCGACGAGGAGGAGGACCCGATCTCGTCGGAGGACGAGTTGATGGAACACACACTGCCAGATTATCTCCAGCGGCGGCGCGCGCAGTTTGACAGTCGCGTGGAGCGACTGAAGCAAGCGGGTCTACGGCTGCCGCCGAATTTCGACGATGTGGAGTTTTCAGACGACGAGCGACTCGAGCAGCTGCGTGAGAAACCTATGCTTCCCCATGTGAAGCCCCAGGGGGAGTACAAGGATATCCAGCTGCCGTATTCACTAGGGTTGATTCCCGCGTCGATTGCTCAGTGGCTGCGGGAGTACCAGGTGGAAGGCGCCGCGTTCCTACACGAGCTGTTTGTCTACCAAAAGGGAGGGATCTTGGGAGATGACATGGGTCTGGGGAAGACGGTGCAGGTCATTGCGTTTCTGGCAGCGGCTTACGGCAAAACGGGCGATGAGCGCGATGCGAAGCGCATGCGGAAATTCCGGCGGACCAAGGAAGGGGCCTGGTATCCGCGGACGCTGATTGTCTGCCCCGGCACGCTGATCGAGAACTGGAAGAGCGAGCTGCAGCGATGGGGCTGGTGGGCCGTGGGAGTTTATCACGGTGATCGCAAGGAAGAAGCCCTACATGCGGCGCGCAGCGGCCGGCTGGAGATTCTGATCACGACCTACACGACGTACCGCATGAACCGAGACTCGGTCAACATGGTGGAGTGGGACTGCGTGATCGCGGACGAGTGCCACATCATCAAGGAGCGCAGGTCCGAGACGACAACGGCGATGAACGAGGTTAACGCGCTGTGCCGGATCGGGCTGACGGGCACGGCGATCCAGAACAAGTACGAGGAGCTGTGGACGCTGCTCAACTGGACGAACCCGGGGAAATTGGGCCCAGTGACGGCCTGGCGGCGGGCCATCTGCGAGCCGCTCAAGATCGGGCAATCGCACGACGCGACGCTCTACCAGTTGAGCAAGGCGCGCAAGACGGCCAAGAAGCTGGTGCAGAATCTGCTTCCCAGGTTTTTTCTGCGGCGAATGAAGACGATGATCGCGGACCAGCTCCCCAAAAAGAGCGACCGGATCGTGTTCTGCCCGTTGACGGAGACGCAGGCGGACGCGTACGAGAATTTCTTGGACAGCGACGTGGTGCAGTTCATCAAGACGGCGTCGGACCCATGCGACTGCGGCTCGGGCAGAAAGGCCGGCTGGTGCTGCCGAATTTTTCTTCCCTCTGGGGAGAGATGGCAGAGCTGTGTCTTCCCCGCGATCGCCAACCTGCAGAAGTTGAGCAATCACCTGGCGATCTTGATCCCACAGGGTATCGATCCCAAGGAAAAGCAAGAAAAGGACCTGGAGATGCTGCAGATTGCGATGCCGGACCGGTGGCGCGAGCTGTACCGCAGCCGGGACTCGATCATCCACTACGCGAACCCGGAGTTCTGCGGCAAGTGGAAAGTGCTGCGGCGGCTGCTGAGCTGGTGGCACGCCAACGGCGACAAGGTGCTCGTCTTCTCGCACAACGTGCGCCTGCTCAAGATGCTGCAGATGCTCTTCAGCCACACAACGTACAACGTGAGCTATCTCGACGGCTCCATGTCCTACGAAGAACGGGCCAAAGTGGTCGACGACTTCAACTCGGACCCGCAGCAATTCGTCTTTCTCATCTCCACCCGCGCCGGCGGCGTCGGGCTCAACATCACGTCGGCCAATAAGGTGGTCGTCTTCGACCCGAACTGGAACCCATCGCAAGACCTGCAGGCGCAGGATCGGGCATACCGCATCGGCCAGCAGCGCGACGTCGAGGTATTTCGGCTCATTTCCGCGGGAACCATCGAGGAGATTGTCTACGCGCGACAGATCTACAAACAGCAGCAGGCCAACATTGGCTACAACGCGAGCTCCGAGCGGCGGTACTTTCGCGGCGTGCAGGAGAAGAAGGATCAAAAGGGAGAAATATTTGGCCTAGAAAACATGTTCATGTATCAAAACAACAACATTGTGCTACGGGACATTGTCAACAAGACGAACATCGCAGAGAGCAAGGCTGGAGTTGAAATCATCGGCGTCGACCTGGACCAGGATGAGGACACAAGTGGCCAGGACAAGGACGCTACCGTCAGCAACACCAACGAAGACGATGCGGATGGATCCATCAGCCAACTCGCGGCGATGATATCACGGGGCGAAACGGACGGTTCGGGGTTCAACCTCGGTGGTCACCCGCAACGACAGAAACACGACCCCATCCAGGCCATTCTGGCCACGGCCGGAGTCGAGTACAGCCATCTCAACAACGAGGTGATTGGCCCCTCCCGGATCGAGGAACGGCTCAGCCGCCGTGCGGAGCTGGCCACAGAGGCAGACGCTGGGGGGCTAGGTGCGAAGCAAGTCTTTGCGGACAGTCCTGGTCCTGGCAAGAGCGCCGCCGGCCGCCGCCCGCGTAGGGAGAAGGAGAAACAGGAAGAAGAAGAAGATGATGATGATGGCAAGGGTTCCACCATCGTCATGGGTGTGCGGTACAAGTACCACCCGCCGCGGGACGTGCGCAAGAGGCAATTTTGCTCCATGGCTCGCTGGTTTGGGTTCCCGTCGGCGACGGAGTTTGCGTTGGTAGTCGAAGGGATGACGCATGAGCAACGCACGGCGGTGCTGGAGAAATGGTACCGCGAAAGAAGGGAGAAGTTGTTGGGAAAGGATCAGAAGGGACAGTCACACTCTCCCAAAGGATAGATCGTACGACTCGACATCTGCCAAGGTACACATTGGAACATATTGAATCAGTACAAAACCCCCGTTGCTTGTAGATCAAATCGACCACCCAAACGCCAAACACCACCACCCACCCATCCATGCCTTGCGGATTTTGGATGAAGTAAACACTAGTTCAAAACCACGCCAATGTCCATAACGTAGGCAAATTCGGATACTTCTCCTGCCACTCGGCCAGGATCTCAGGAACACGCTCATCGAAGCTTTGGCGGGCGGGACCTGTGCCGCGATCCCATCCCTCCGTTCCGTAAGCCCGCCGCTCCTCATTCGCCGCCTCATTAAGGCGATCTGCAAGATCAAGGATAGCTTTCCCACCGACGAGGGCCTCCTCGTGGTTATCCTTGATGTCCACGTTGAAGACGTGAACAGGCCGGTTGAGCGGCGCGCCCTTGTTCATCAGGTCCTCGACGACGGCGTCCCAGCAGCGCTCCTCGCAGGTGATGATCACGTCTGCAACGCCACCCTCGGTGCCTTTACTGCCCTTGTCGCCGTTAGATACACGGTCCAGCCGTGGCACACCTGGTGTCCAGTCCTGGAATCGCTCCGGCCCCCACTTCAGGTTCCGGTTGCGGTCCAGCATGTTGAGGATGCCGTTATTGCGGTACAGTCGCGGGTCCTTTGCAGCGAGTTCCTCGTACATTTGCGAGTACGACGTTGTGTTGAAGTGGTACACGTTGGGCTGCGTGATGGTTGGGCCCGGAAGCCGCACCAGCGACCCCGTCCCGAACGACATCACCGGGTATGGCACCGACGAGAGCCGGTAGTGTGCCTCCATCGACCGGTTCTGGTTCGACGCGCACACCGTGCAGAATTTGAGCTTGTATGATGTTGGGTCCTCCGTGCTTGATACGCCGTTGGAAGTAGACGTTGCGGTAGACGCGGCGGCTGCGGCTTCTCCCGCTTTCTCCGAGGCGGTCGATGATAACGGTTGCGCCGATTCGGGCCGCGACTCGGCCGTCTCCAATGCCTCTACCGACTGCTGTTGCC
The DNA here is from genome assembly GCF_041956625.1 of Thermomyces dupontii. NCBI lineage: Eukaryota > Fungi > Ascomycota > Eurotiomycetes > Eurotiales > Trichocomaceae > Thermomyces > Thermomyces dupontii. The sequence continues at coordinate 279,252 of NW_027192310.1, read as the reverse complement.
CGTCTGTTGTCATTGTATCTGAAGCTGGAGGTTCTTCTATTCTACTATCGGACATGGTCGACGACGCGAACAATCAAGGGGCGCGCGCAGAGGGCAAACACTAAAAAATGGACAATTCCTGCACCTTCAGCATTCATTCCAAAAAAAGGATTCCATGGAAGAGAAAAAGCAAAACAGTCGCAGAAGCAAGTTCAGTCAAGTCAGTTGTTGCGGTAGATTCAGAAAGCTATCGGCATCGCACAGGCTAAGACAGCTCCAATAATAGACTCATCATGTGGAGGGAACAAAGAAAAGGGTAGAAGCTTGAATTCTAGCAGCTTACCTTGTACCAACGCCCTGTCAAATTCATCATCTACATGTCCGTGTACGCAAGCAACAGGGACTGAAGAGTCGGCATGATCAAAAGAAACGCGGAGCAAAAATGTTGAAAAGACCGGCGGGCCTAGTCACGTGACCAGAATCGAACCCTCGACTGCTCACGGTGAGCATGCATACCTCACAACCTCCGAACGGACGGCCTCGCAGGGTGACCGTGCAAGTGATAGGATTGAGCTTTACCAATGACCGCAGTGGGGGGTTTTCATCATTCATACACTCAGATTGCCAGAGATCCTCTTTGGCCATACCTAACCGAGTCGTGAGATACGTTTAGGTCTACGGAGTGCTAATGCCAATAGTACTATTTAATTACCCGTTACCTACTGGAAGCCTACATGCAGCTGCTCACGCCAGAATCCTGAACGGTTTTCGTAACGCGGCTGCCCTAGACAAGTCCGAAAACCACCCCCTTCACCAGTGTCTGCCACGATGTTCAAAAGAAGGTAGGGAGGAGAGTAGTACTGTATCCCCTCAGGAACAGACAACCACCACCACCACCACCACAAACCATGTCCTAGCCAACGTTGAAGTGAACACTCGGTACAATGTTCCCCCTTGCAGTAGATCAGAGCGTGTTGCTTCCTTGAGGCGCACAGTATAAGAACGACGCATTTTTTGCGGATGCATTGTACGTGAGGACACCACGGCGCTCCGGATCCTAGAAGCTTGCTCACGCCTGTTCTTCAATATATAGTATATAGATCGTGGTACAGCGCGTTGCTGACCTCATCGGCACTCGACTATCGTCAAGAGAACGACCATCGCTATCATAAATTCCGTGATGGGTGTTGGTGTTAACCTTTTCTTGTCTAACCATTCCGGATCTGTAAACTGATTGTTACTTTCTAGCCTAACCGCTCCCCAACGATGAACGGGAAAACGACCGCCTAGACATGACGCATGAGTTGTTTCTCGTGCTGTTGCACCGGAAACTCTACCTGGCTCCGATCAAGAATTCGCGGCGAGTGATCCACCTCGCGACTGGGACAGGTATTTGGGCCATCGATTTTGGTAAGTTTGTTTGCTAGGGTTGGTTGGTGCAGGATCTCGGATGCTGACTCCTTGTAGCGGACCAACATCCCGAGGCCGAGGTAGAGAATAGTACAGTGCTGTCGGGAGTGTTCCTCTGAAAATAATGCTGATACGGGATCTTGTTTGTGCTGGATAATTGGTTGTGACTTGAGCCCTATCCAGCCAACATCATCAGTCCGAACTAATAATTCGTGATATACTAATGTCGCTCGACTGACAGGCTTGCAGGGTTCCTCCGAACGTGAGACTCCTGGTGGACGACATCGAGTCGGAATGAGCGTATGGACGCGACCCATTTGACTTTATTCACGCGTGATTCCTGGCCGTCTCAATCAGGGACTTCGGAAAGCTGATCAAGCAATGTTTTCCATATGCCATGCGGAGCGTTCCCCTGTTCTTCTTCTTCCTTAACTCTTCAACAGGGAAACAGATCAGTCAAGCCCGGCGGCTGGGTTGGATTTCAGGACGGAGACGGCTATCCCATCTCGGAAGACGGCAGTCTCAACAGCACCGGGCTTCACCGGTGCTACGGCGAAGCCTACAGCGCGTTCGAGAAGGCCGGTCACGAGGCCCGTCCCGGGTTCCAGCTGGAACAGTGGCTAAAGAACGCCGGCTTCGTGAACATCCACGTGGAGAAGTTTGTCCTTCCCTACGGCATCTCGCCCAAGGATACCAATCTTGTCAGTTTTCTTCCCCTCTTTGCCTCCAAAAAGGAAACAATCAATGATCCAGTACTGACCTCTTTCCATACAGAAGGAAGTCGGCGCTTGGAACCAGGCTCAGGCCGAAGCGAGCCGCTCCGAAGGACTTGTCCTGGCCGCTCTAAGGCGGTATACTGTAAGGAGTGGAAAACCGAGGAAGTCATTGTTCTTGCCAGTCAAACCCGTGCCGATGGCCGCAAGCGCGACATTCACTCGTTGTTCAACTTGTGAGTATCCTCGTGGCTTCTACGCAGCACTGCTCCTTGATATGAAACACTAACAACGGTTGACACCGATAGCGATGTCGTATACGGCCAGCGTCCCGAACACTGACAAAGGTGGAATCAGAAAGGGATAATCTGTATGATCCATGAGTACCTGTTACCTATAGTTTTCTTACATACGGGTACTCGTAGTAGACCTGCCACTTTCTGGCATACCCCTGTGGAACATGAATGATATCAACACTAGAAGTCTGGGTATTCATCTTTTCTCTAGTTAACAGATATAAGCCAATATTAATATTGCTAGTAATGTCTCCCAACGGTTACCCAAGAAAGGAAAGTTTAGTCATGCATCATGTCGGGTCGTCGTGGAGATTCTGATCATCAACGCAGATTCTATTGCTGCTCCTGCGCGTCGACAAATTCGTTCATTTCATCTGAGCTCGAACTCTTTCGCCGCTCTGCATGTTGGCCGGAGGACGAGTTCGTCGGTTGCAGGGGGGCCATCATCGACGAAGAAGCCGCAGACCGATGTGCGTCATCGTCGCCAAGGAGGTCATTGGATGCCACACCTTGCTGTTGTGTGGCCGGAGCCGTTGTTTGTGTTGTTATGACGCGATCATTGTCGAAATCGATGAGGTTGTCGTTGTCGTCAGCACCCCGTCCAGATGACGGCGGGACATCAGCTCGGTGAGAGGCGATTTGCCCGTCGACAATGGGTGCGATGGCGAGGATTTGATCATGGACTTTGTTGAAATCTTTGTGGTCACTGATGAATCCAAGGTTAGCAGGGCTAAGCAGGCGCACGAAAACGATACGGAGGAGCTCACATCTCCGCATTGATGATGAAATCCAAACCCTCTTCACCCTCTTCCGACCCCCCTGGTCCGCCGCAAACGGGCCTGAAGAGACGCGGCTGCCACTCAATGCCCTGTTCGGCACGTTGGGCAGCCTCTTCCCGTTGTCGATCCTCGATCTTGGTCTTCTCTGCCGTGGCCACCTCGTGGTCCCGTGCGAGAAGACCTTGCACGGTGTTATACCATAGTTTTTGCGATTCTCGCTCCCCTTGCTGCTCGAGTGGTCGTGTCCGTGGCGGCGTGTGCTTGGCATTGGTCGCGTCAAATAGCAGCTCTCGTTTTCCGGTCTGCGCTTCTTTAGTATTCCAACATTCGAGGATCATTTGCCAACGTCTTACCGCAAAATCCTTCAGGTACATTTCGCCGTTCCATAGACCCGAAATCTCATAGTAGATCTCTCCGGTCTGCTCGTTCTTGATTGTACCTCCGATGGCATTGTAGGTTCCGGAAAAGTACCCCTTGGTCTTAAATTCGATATCGGCTACAAGGTTATTCTCCGGGCACCGCACGAAGCTGTGATCGCCGAGCTCGTACTTCATTTTCCCAAACAGAATCCCCCGCGCGTACATATTAGGCTGAGTGAGGAAGCTGCTCGTAGTCAGTATGGAATCTGAGCAAAGTAAGTGCCGTGCTACGCACTATCTCTCGCCCTTTTCCGGATCTTGACCGCAATTCAATAACCGCAGAACGGCAATGCCCTCCATGATACTGGCGGCCGAGTTGCCCAAGAACTTGCTCCGCGGCTTCAGAGTCCCGTCTATCCGGATGTGATGCTCCGGGGCGATAAAGAAATAGCTCGATTTCGGAGGATGATGCGAGGTTTGCTCGGAAACGTAGTAACCACGGGTGCCATCATCATAGTCCCAGTAGCAGGTATAGGTCTCACCGAGGATTGGATTCAACGGTTTCTTCACGCCCCTACACGACCGTGTCAGCGACATCATTTTCTCCTGCTCCTCGGCTACACATACGGCGGTTTAATGTGCCACCCACTCAGATAGAATCGAATCACAGCGACAAACCGCTTCAGAGGATCGTCAATCTTGGACATTGGCAGCAGTGTCTCGGGATGTGCCATGAAACTAGACCGCCCCGGGTGAGCGACGCGCTTTGACCCTAATTCCGGACAACACATACTTTGTGATCCTCTCCAGCATCGAACGCGGCTCCAGGATAAACGTAGGAAGAGTCACACGGCTCAGGTCCGCACCGGGTCGGAGCTGGGAAATGATATGGGACAACACTGCCGCCGGGGACATCAGCACCGCGATGACAACTCTTGGTCGGGCGTCCCACGACGTTGCCGGTACTCGACGATAGGTACTCACCATTGCCCTGTTCCGGTTCAACGGTCTCATCTTCTAGGCCTGAATGCTCATCGCCCGAGGATTTGTTGCCTGTTGACGCCCGGTTAGCCACCGAGCATCCAACACATCGTACAGATTTCAGATATTATTCTTTTTTTTTTTCACTATTTTTATTCGGTATACAGTGAAATATCGAGCTCGACTACAGACGAGGAGTAACGGGGATTCCGGGGAATTCTTACTCAGAGAGGAGCGGCGATGGGCATGGGCTGTTGGGACTGGCATAGCTGGTTCAAATTGGGAAAATGACGGCCCGTACTTCTTCAGCAGGAATTTGGCATCAAGGAAAAAAAAAAAAGGTCGTTGAAGAGAAAAGATCTCGAGAATCGTAAGTAGGCAGCGATTAAGTTCTTTCAGCGCTGGCTTCAGCTTTTACACTGGGCACCGGTGACCGGCCTTTTTGGGCCAAGAATGCGGAGGGGGGTGGAAAAACTGCGGCAAAAGCGCGATCTCACCGGAGGGGCTCTTCGTGCAGTTGTGGGAAAGGCGAGATCATCGCAACCTGTGGATTGACCGCCGCATGCGACAGTCGGGATTCGGAAGGATTTTCTTTTTTCTGCTTGTCTCGTGGTGGGCTAATAATCAGAAACAAGGTGATCTCTGGTGACGTTGGTCCGGTCGCCTATGACGCACATTCTGCTTGGTTCTTGACTGTTTACAGGTCAACCCCCTAGGACAATGATCTAATATTCTACTACTCTATACATGAACTAGAACAAAGAAATCTACAGGTCTACAGGTCTAAACTCTAGAACGCCTCGCCTCGCCGAACTCTCTCGACCAGCGGCACGTCGCCTGCGGTGATTTCTCGAACGAACTCTGGGTCCGGCCGGTACAGCATCACATGGAAATGCTCGATGGCATGGATCGACTTGAGCGATCGCCAGTTCTTGAACCAAATGACCTGCGGAGGTGGTTAGGACTGCACTGGAATCGTTGAACTCCTCCCCAATAGGCACCCGCCGCACATACCTGATCGGGGAGGACCCGACTCCGAAAGGTACGATCGACGTATTCATCGATCTGTCTGCGCATCTCAGCGGTGAGGTCTCCGGTATCCGGGTCTTCATCCAGACCGAATTTGGTCCAGACGACTAGGTGAACAATCTCGGGTTCCAGGCCGTATGGCCAGTCGTTGTACAAAACCTTCACGTCGTCTACAGCCGCTTAGCCTTGAGAGTCGGAGATCGTCTGGTCTTTGCACCTACTGTCATATTCAAACGGCCGACCACGAGGGACAACATTCTCCGTCTCCCCATCACCCCAGTGTAACCGTTTTTCCAGCACAAATCTCATCACCGACCCATACTGTTGCTTGATATGATGCATGTATTCGAGATACCGTCGCAATTCGGAGGGCACGCGCCGGAATAGTTCAATCCGGTTGGTTCCTATTATTGGGTCGTTCGGTATCCGATCGTCGGCCACGAAGTGCGAGGAGGGGAGTGGGGGGGGGGGGGGGGAACATACGGACTATCTCCTTGACCTCATCCCAGCTTAACCTTTGAAACTTCTCGTCTGGTGTTGCCAAAATGCCTTTGTTTTTCTCCGAGGTATCTCGTAGCCACTCGGGGCATGTCTCTGGCCATTGCTCACGGGGCACATTGACCAACCAGTATGGCAGAGGCTGCTGATGTTGTTCCCGAGCATGCGATGGCGAGACATGCCCCTTTAGCCCGTGGTGAGATTTGGACACTTTCCCATCGACAACGGTGAATGCCATCCGGGGTGTCGAGGGTTCTCTATGTTCAGCGACGAAGGTTCTCGATTCCGTGTGCGGCATGATGGGCTCTGGGAATCGGCCTGTTCATAAAATCACCGGTCAAATGCGAGCGTCCCGCCGCGAACTATGGAAGCAAAGGCTCTCAAACCGCTTCAGAACATGGTTGTAGGAGTTGGATATATAGTATATATATGGTCAGACGGGGGCAGTGTTGTGGCGATCCATTCTCGACATTTCCGTTACCGTACATAGGTATATGAAGAGACCGACTGGTATTTCACCGCTCATCCATCGACTCCCACTAGTGAGCAACTTGATTATGCCAACCATGCCATTTCATCTCATCGGATTTTGAATGGTCTACGAAGCATGACAGGAGGGGTTCCATGAGCCCAAGCTCTTCTCGTGGAGATTGCAAGCTCTGACCTATCGGAGATCAACCTGCATAAAAAAACCTGCAGGGGTAACTTCAAGTCTCCATTCAAGGAACTTAACGCTGCCTACCGATAACTTATCTCAACACAACGGCTAGGTACAAAGCTCTTCAATATATCATCACGCCCTCAACCAAGCAACCTCCGGCCCATCACTCGTAACCACCTTAACCCCAGCCTCTTCGAACTCCCGTAGAGCCTGCTCCCACCCCGCACCCGGATCAACGCACTTTGTCCCATCCGCAATCACCCAACTTCGGAACCCCGCGCGAGCGGCATCGACCGCCGTGCACTTGACGCAGTAATCCCCGGCGATCCCCACGACAAACACATCCGTCACGCCTTTCTCCCGCAACGGCTTCCGCACATCCAGATTAACCGACTTCGCTGCAAGCTCCGGATCGAGATTCCCAAACGCGTCGCTGAACACCGAGTACATTTCCACACGGGGGTCCATGCCTTTACGCGCGTAGACATCGATCCGCGACGTGTCAATTTCCGGGATGATGTCGGCCCCTCTCGTGCCGGCGATGCAGTGCGGCGGCCATAGTCGTTGAAGTTTTGTCTCGTGCTGCTTTCCCGGCGCAAGGTTGTGCATCTCAATCTCGGATTCGAAGGGGACGTTGTTCGGCGCGGGGTGATTGGTCGCGAACGAGATGTGGTTCTCTGGATGGTAGTCCTGCGAGGCGATCCGGAGGACGAACCCGGGCAGCTCAAGGAGAGAGTTGATCAGCGGGGCGAGGTTTCTGCCACCTTCGACGGCGAGAGAGCCGTTCTAGATAGAAGCGATGGTGTTATTACTTCAGTGCTTCTCTGGATAGTAACTATCCTCACAGCCGCGGTATATACACACCGGCGGGCAGAAATCCTCCTGCATATCCACGACGACCAGCGCGGGGACAAAGTCGGATGGTTTCGACACTTCCGATGCCATGGTGAACTCCAGAATTGTATGGTGGTCAACGAGGCTACGAGTTGCGAATGGTCATTCATCGCGGGCTGTGATAATCTATGCTCATACCACGTGACTCGATATCAACGCCTTCACGGCGGAGACGATGCGGAACGGAACGGTCGATGACTATATGTACAGGATGCCGAAACGTGCTGTCAGACAAAATGTCTACCCGGATTTCCCAGTAACGCCAATTCCCTTCCAGCCTAACCAAACCAGACGCCAGACCATTGTACCTTGAGACACAGCAAATCTCATGCATATAACTCCCCTCTCGTCCCCAACCCCCTCTCCAAGTCCCGCCGCCGACTGCTTCTTGCAGTTGTACTCATGCCCGCGCCATCCCGATCCTCGCGCTCTTCCTCCATCGCCTCCTTTTCCTCCTCCAGCTCCTTCTCGACATCCTCTCTCAGCCCCAAGATATCCGGCGGAATGAACTGCATTTGCACGCTGGGTGCGCCCTTCATATACCGCAATTCCTCACGAATCGTATTGACGACGTGCTGGAGATACGCCTTGGAGTTCTTGTTTTCAATTTTTCGCATCTCGGAGAGCGGTGGGAACAGACTGTAATCGGGGCCAAAATGGTTCCGGAAAGCAACGGTATCCGGGATCATTGGGTCGATCTGATCAGCGGCATCGATCAGGATGGATGTTTCGTGCGCCCAGGCGCGGGAGACATTGCGCGGAGTGTAACCCCCGCCGCCGAGCACAAGGAGGGGGATCCCGAATGTCTTTGTGTACTCGACACATGCGCCATGGCCCGTGATGTTCAAGTTGAAACAACCCAGTCGGTCGCATCCTAGGCTGTCGGCCCCGCACTGCAGGACGATCGCTCCCGGCTTGTAGGTCTCTACGCAAGCACCAACGACGTCTTTGAACAGTTGGATGTAGGCTTCATCTTCGATTCCGTCGTTGAGAGGAACGTTGATGGCATGGTGCGCGCCCGGGTTGAGCGGGTGGGTCGGTCCCGTACTGTCGAGTGCACCGGTGCCAGGGAAAAAGTTGTCCTTGTCGTACTTATGAAATGAAACGGTCAGCACACGATCAGTCGACCAAAAGGCCTGCTCGACGCCGTCTCCATGATGCACGTCGATATCAATGTACATGACGCGGGCGTGATGTCGCAGAAGCTGCAAGATGCCCAGCACGATGTCATTGACGTAGCAGAACCCACTAGCTTCAGCCTTCTTCGCATGGTGCAGACCGCCCGACCAGTTGATCGCGATTTCCGATTGCCCGTTGACCAGTTTCCGAGCGGCGTCGACGGTGCCGCCGGCGTAGAGGGAGCAGTAATTGTACAGCCCGTCGAAAATCGGACAATCATCCCCAATATTGTAACCGGCGATTCTCTCAGACTGCTCGGCGGCCTCCATATCGGCGGGAATCACCTGTCGCAGGAACTCGAGGTAATCCTCCTTGTGGAACTCGGCCATCTCCTCAAAGGTCGCGGGTCGGGACAGATACAGGTCCATGGCATGGTGCATTCCGTACGCCATAACCAGCTGCTTCGTCAGAGTGAGCCGCCAGGGTTTCATGGGATGCGACTGGCCGAAATGGTGGCCTTCCACGGCCGGGTTGGCGTGCCACGACACGCGATAGCCCTTGGGCCTGGCAATGCCATTATTGCGGCGTTCGCGGACAGTTTTTTGATCGACGCTAAAGGTGGCCGTTCGCGGCGGGGCGGTGTATTCTTGCACGATAGAGGAACGTGCCATGTTGCGGTTGCGGAGTCGATGACTTTCTTATACCGTGCGCATGTCGCATGTCGAGACGACCGTCTGTCATTCACGGCCTTGGACAGCAAACTGGGTCTGGACATGATTGACCACGGCCTGGAGATCAGGGCTTTGGCGGGTGGAGAACTTTATCTTTTTACTTTATTAAGTTTAGCTTAGACGTATTCTCTTTTTCCAGATCAGTTAGTTAGGGCTTAGGGCTAAGGCTGAGAAACGTGGAACCTGGAAGCAGTGCGAGTTTGAGAGATTCTGGAGAACTTCAGCCGAGATTGCCTGGACCATGCCCGATACAAGGGTATGGCCAGTCCTACGGCTAATCATGAACTCTGTACCGTAACGACAGTGATTTTGCACCTGATTATCTTTCAGCCAGGGGAAGACCATCGTTTTTACGAACACCCTGATTGCCCATTCAAATCGAGCAAGCAAGGTCCAACTTCAGTTGCTGATCCTAGTCAATCCAACACGCAACGAGTACGGTGTAGATGTACACGTGGGACAAATCTCCCAAATCTCGATTTATCGATTGACAACCGTGCCCATCGGATCACCCGTGCGCTGTTGACATGCCTATGACGGTGTCACCGTGGCAGGCGAGGCATCATGATGATAATCCTTTCCAGACAGGCGGTATGACGCCGTTGACGTGGACTCACGGCCACCACACCGCAAATGGAGATTGTATGCAATGTTCGGAGTTGTCATCCGTGGAGTTGCAGACGTGGCAAGGGGCAAGGATGGCGGCGAACCGAATGGAAATCATCATTTGAATGGAGACCCAAAGGTAGAAGTAGCCAGTACTCCGTATGGGTGGAATCAATTTCCTGCATGGTGATGCAGGATGCAGCACTTCAGTGTGAGGGATCTCAGCCGCAGTCTCCCAGAATACGGAGTACTCCGTGATTAATCAGGTACAAGGCAATGCCAGCAACGGATTGAAGTCCTTGTCGAAGGAACCCCTCGCGGAGTTGCGCTCGAGAAATGAGACCTATTCGTACAATGAATTCCTTGAATTTGCCCCGAGTTATCTAATCCATCAGCACAATTGATGACCCGGAATCGGTGTTGGTCGCTGGCTCCATCATGTTAATGGAGGGAATGCCCAAGGCCCCTAGCCACGTCAATCAGTGGACACTGGACACCTTGGGATCGCCTACAGTTCTCTGTAGGGGGTAAAGTTACTCTACCCCGTACGATCATGCAGATCCGTGGTCTATCCTTGATTGCAATGTGATGAGCCTGAGCGACTCCTGCACTCGTCGACTATGTACTCGTAGTAGGTACGGTATCTGCCAGTCTCATTTGCTCGAGGAATCCTAGCGGACTGGCCTTCCGTTGGCTGAAAGTTACAGATTCATGAGCAAGGTACGGAAGACGGAGGACTCCGTAGTCTGTAGGCCTCCTTCGTATTGTGCTTACGTCCCTACAAGCATCATCTCACTGCCTTATGCCCTTAATGCCTCCTAGGTACCGAGTTGGGCGGCTAGATTACGTATTCCATACTGCTCACCAATAAGATTCCGCGTTCGGAGGACTCCGTACTCGCCCCGACGGAGTCTCGTTTTATCCGTACGAGGTCGAATCGCTTGGCTGCACTACTGACCAACTGCCCCGGGCACTCCAGAATCCGGACCCCTTGATCATCACTGCAGCAACATGGAGGACGGTCATCACATAAAAATCGTCCTCTCCCTGACACAAAAAAAATTGACTGGGCTATCCGCTATAATGGTATACATAACCAGTCCTGACCTCAAATTCTCAGAGAAATTGGGCTGAATTTAATGAAACAAACGCTGGTTCCCGGAACGAACCCTTTTTTCCAGAAAGGAAGGTTTTTGAGCTGGAAACGACCCAGAGCCAATCACAGCACGCCATGCAAGAGCCCAGTGGCACGGTGTGCTGCTCGTCAGGAACCGCTCCCCTACTGGGCAGGTCCCCTGACTAGGTCAAAGCCTTCTCCTCTGATTGGTCATCTGGGTCAGCTTGGCCTCCAACAAGGAAAGTGTCTCGACGCATTTGAGATCCGCGTGCAGCCACTCACGTCGCAGGATTTGCCTCACAGTGCGTGAGTGGACCACGGTGGCATTGAATGGCCATGACGGGCGGCGGTCTGGAAATGAGACAAAAGGGAAAAAAAAAAAAAAAAAAGTTGCCATCCCCTGAACAGTGCCTAAAGTGCCCTAATTAGTTAAACCAAATCAGGGCCTGGGCCAGAACTCTGAATTCTCCCTTTAAGCCCCCTTCTCCCCTCCCGCCCCAAACACAACGCCTTCGCCGCAGATTCTTTCACTCTTCCAGCTCTGCTTCGACCCCCTTTCACTCCTTTCAGTCATCCGGGGCTGTTGTTCTCATTTGTCGCTCCCTTATAAATCCTTCGGTTCCTCCCTCCAATCCTTTTCCGACTTTTTGAAAAGAGAAAAAAAGAAAAAGTCGTTCCATCTCAAAATGCACTTCAAGAAATCTGCCGTGCTCTTGTCCGCCCTGGCGGCTGGAGGCGTGGTCGCCCACGGCCATGGCCATCAGCATCACCACAAGGAGCGCGCCGTCGGTGACACCGTCACCGCCACCATTGACGGCAAGGTCGTCACCTGGAAGAACAACTGGGACGGAAAGAAGGCGGTGAATGTGGACCAGGGGGGCCACCGGATCCCCGTCGAGACCAGCTCGTCGACCAGCTCCGCTTCGAAGCCCAAGGCTACCGGCTCGGGCAACTCCGCCAACAAGTACTCTACCTCCTTCGGTGGCCAGACGGAGCCCACCGGTGATTACCTTCAGTACTGCGGCAACATTGGCGTCCCGTACGGCTCCAACATCATCCTGGTCCGCCCTGAGGACAAGGACAAGTTCGACTACACGATTGAGATGGACGGCTCGCTGCTGGAGGAGCCGTGGGAGGTCGTCGTCTGGAACAAGTGCGGTCCGGAGCGCGAGCTCAACGGCTTCTTCCAGGACCCGGCGCCCCTGACCTTCACCCTGAACCCGGGCACCGTCGAGTACGTTGCCCTCGACAAGGACACCCAGGGTGGTTTCGCCGGTGCTCCGGGCGCCGTGCCCCGTGACCAGTGGGGCAATGTGAACACCCTCTGGGGTGAGTTCGACTTCGGCAGCGACCGCAACCAGGGCTGGAGCGGCTACGACGTCTCGGCCATTGTGCCCGAGAACAACGGCAAGACGGATGTCCCTGGTCTGAAGATCTGCGATGCCGACGACAAGGACTGCTCCACCATCACCACGAACCTGGCCGTCGTCAGGAACGCCTACCTGGCCAAGGACCACGCCATTGGTGGCATTGGTGGCAACAAGCCTCCGGGCCCTCTCCACATCAAGGCCATCTTCAACTACAACGAGTAAACCACTCGTTGCGGGTCACAGTTGAGGATTGTCCCTTGCAAAGTTTTGTTCTAGGATGGGCTTGTTTATCTTGTGCTTCATGTTGTTATCTTGTCTTTTTGTACATTCGTTCGCCAAGGGACTCTCGACGTACATATATACACCCGGAGCGTTGTGTGTGTCATCTTGTTTCGTTCAATGAAGATTGGAGCTACTTTTCATTTTGTTCTTTGTATATATTGGATATGTATTCGATTGGGTTGAACCGGGCAATCTTTGATTTCTCCAGCCTTATCATCTTATGTGCTAGGTATAGCAGTGGCGCCAGCAGTGATGCCTGCAGTGTCATCTTCAGTCCGGAGCCGACAGCCCTTGTCATTTTGTCGGAGCAAGCAGTCTCTTGACAAGCACTGTGATGATCCGCATCTATGAACAGAACGGCTCTTGGAGCCGAGCTTGTTCAGATTCTCTTCCTGCCCTTTTCATAACATTACTACTTTTCTGTTTCCAGAAGATCAAGTACGGGGTACCTTGGGAGCGGTATCGATTCACTCCTAACCCTAACCAGACTAACCACTGAAGAAAAGTACCTTGAAGACGAATCATCCACTGCTATGGTGATAGAATCTCACTGCCCACAAAGCAAGGACCTGCCCATTGACGAATCATAATCGTCCTATTTTATCAGAAAAAAAAAAAGGAAATGGCATCAATCCCAAGACCATCGGATTTGATTCAGTTTTCTCCCACCAACGATGTACCTTGGTGGCGCGCTTCCACGATGGAGCTTGAGGAAGGCTGTAATATTTAGACCAGGCATCGCCGCACAATGGCGGATAAGTAGTTCATTGACGGTTTCTGATCCAGAGAATCGAGCGCCGAATGTCAAAAATGGTGGCAACCATGGAACAGACCCAGGCCCATACTAGTAAGAAAGACCAGGCCACAGACGCTCAAACAAGAGTGAGGCGGCTGCCAGTGACTCTGCTGTCGGGCTTCCTGGTACGTGGTTGGATAAATCGATGTCTTGTTGACCAGAGACGCTGAAAGGAAGACTCAGGGCAGCGGCAAGACTACTCTACTGGAGCACATCCTCAAGTCCCCCGATCACGGACTCAAGATTGCCGTCATCGTCAACGACATGAGCTCGTCGGTGAACCTGGATTCTCAATTCCGCGAGCAATCAAAGCTGACCGATGATTCCAGACTCAACATCGACGCAGCACTGATCGCAAATCACAAGGTTTCCCAAACAAAGGAAAAACTCATCCAGCTGCAGAACGGCTGCATCTGTTGCACGCTTCGCGGGGATCTGCTGTCGGAGCTTGCTCGGCTGGCGCGCTCCAACGAAGTCGACTATGTCGTGATCGAGAGCACCGGGATCAGCGAGCCGATGCAGGTCGCGGAGACGTTCACCTCTGAGTTCAGTGCCGCGATGATGGAGCTTGATGAGGAGAGCATGGACGAAACGGATAAAAAGATTCTTGCGGAGGTGTAAGGCTGACATCCCTCCTCAGAATGTGCTCCTGTTGTACTGACTCGTTGGCAGGGCAGAACTGGGCGGATTGCACAAGCTCGCCCAGTTGGACACGACCGTCACAGTGGTCGACGCTTTCAACCTGTTCGCAAACTTTGACACTGCCGAGTTTCTCTCGGACCGGTACGGACCCAACGAAGTCACGCCGGACGACGAGAGGACGATTTCGGACTTGATGGTGGACCAACTCGAGTTCGCCGATGTCTTGATCATCAACAAGATCGAAACCGTTGATGAGCAGACGCGAGCACGCATCAGGGAGTTGATTCGGCAGCTCAACCCGGAGGCAAAAGTTCTCGAGACCAGCTATGCCAAAGTTGACGTCAAGGAGATTGTCAACACCGGAAAGTTCGATTTTCTCAAGGCCGCCTCGGGGGCTGGATGGTTGAGCAGTCTCCACGAGATGACTGTTCGGGACACCGGAGTTGGGAAACGCGTGGCACCTAAGCCAGAAACATTGGAGTGAGTTATTCATGCAGTCTAAAGACGGGCCGTCGCTGACCAGGATAGGTACGGCATCAACAACTTTGTTTATACGGCCCGTCGACCCTTCCATCCTCGCCGCTTGTTTGCGCTTCTCCATGATAAATTCATCCTCCTTCAAAATACAGAGCATGAGGAAGACGGCGACGAGGAAGAAGAAGAAGAAGAAGAAGACAACAACAAAGACAGCATGGAACAGGATGAGGAAGAAGAAGAGTCTAACGACATTGAGGACTTCGAGCAACCCGAACCTGCTACCATTCTGGCAAACAAGAGGGCCCATCCAGCATTTGGACGCGTCCTTAGATCCAAAGGTTTCTTTTGGCTTGCAACTCGACCCTGGCAGTTTGGAGAATGGAGTCAGGCTGGGGGTATCCTCACTGTGGGTTGCGGAGGGCCTTGGTTCGCCGAAGTTCCCCGAGACATGTGGCCAGAAGACCGGGATATCGTTGCATCCATCGAGCGAGATTTCCGGGAGCCCTGGGGGGATAGGAGACAAGAAATTGTGTTCATTGGGGAAGGGATCGATATGGACAAAGTGACTACTTATTTGGATGAATGCCTCTTGAGCGAGGAGGAAATGCGCGACTGGGAATCCGTGATGAATAATGCGAAACTGAGCCACGAGGAAAAGACAGAGAAGCTGGAGAAGATGTGGGGAGATGGTTGGGAATCCTGGCCGCCGTTCGAAATTGTGGAGGAAGATGACATGGACGTGGACAGCGAGCGACCCAAGCATCGCATCAGTGAGCACCTGGGGCATGCCCATCATGGCCATGACCATGTACATCAGTTCAAGAGCCTTAAACAGACTGTTGTGGCATGATTTTCAGGATTGATGATGATGCCAGGCAAATTGACAGCGTTTATGAGTAGATGAGCATCTGTTATTTTAGGGTTGCACCGAGTCTGGACTCCTGGAGGATCATCCTCCAGGAACCTTTGAAAGCGGAATTTCGTCACCCTTTCTCTGTCATCGAAGACTCTCAATCTCGGCCAATACTATGTTTTTACTTCCTGTTTTCTTCTGTAGCGGGCCGCTCGATCCAGTCGATTACGATTTCTCATGGTCGCTTAGCAGGTACTTGATAGGTACCTAGTATGTATATAAGGTACTAGTTATGGCCACGCTCTTCAAGCTGCTTCTGCCAATGGGCACACGGGGATAGTGCGGCTGCTATTGGAGGCAGGTGCTGATGTCAACTTGCGAGGTGGCTTTGGATACAATACGGCCCTTGAAGTGGCGGCTCTCTGGGGCTATAAGGCGGTCGTGGAACTGCTGTTGGAAAAGGCGCTGATGTCAAAGCACAAGCCGATCGTCATGGAAATGTTCTCCAGGCTGCCTGTCGGGAGGGTCACATGGATGTTGTACGGCTATTGTTGGAGAAAGGTGCTGATGTCGATACACAACCGACTCCTCTCCAGGTTGCCTGTGGAAAGGGTTACACCACAGCTGTTGTTGGAGAGCGACGCTGGCGGCGGAAAATAGGGAAATGCTCTCCAGGCTGCGTTCTTTAGTGATGACAAAGAAATAGTCCGGATGTTACTGGAGAGAGGCGTTGATGTCAACGCGCAAGGCGGCTCTTACGGTAACGCTCTTCAGGCTGCTTTCCTCCAGGGCCAGAAGGATGTAGTGCAGCTGCTGTTCGTAAAAGCTGCTAATGTCAACGCCCAAGGTGGATGCTATGGAAATGCTCTCCGGGCTGCTGCTGTTACCGAACAAGAGGAGATTAGGCAGCTGCACTTGGGCCATGGCGCTCATCCTTAGGATTGGTACTATGTGATCATATCTTGACTGTTGCAAATGAACTGCTCATCTGTTTTTCCCGTCCGTGTATTCCTCGGGTCCGCGTGCTGTCCGGCAGAAAGCAATCATCCCAATTCTCTGTGCCAGACGGATCTTTCAAATGACGACGCATAGAACTAATCCTAGTACTATTAGTAGTACTGTATTGAACCTTTCGGGTACTGACTTCTATACTACCATTCATTAGGCTGCTCCAGTTAAACTCAGCGGCTTATATTGTAAGCCCATGATCTGATTTTTCCAACCAGTCCCAAAAGAAAGTACAAGTCAGGCCCAGATGGTGATGTGGGTTGGGTTAGCCTATTCACGTGACGTCAAGAACGGGGCCTAGTAGTCATATTCCTCTTAACTAAATTTATGAAAATTCACGTGCGACCTGGTCCATTGGGCGGCGTTGACTGACTGGTCTCAAGTCCAACAACTCCCCTGTCTCTTCTTTCGCTCGACACGACTCGCCAGCGACGCTCCCCGGAGGAGAGAAATCATAAGAAAGTTTTTTTCTGTTTTTTTTTCTTTCCCTTCGTTGATGTCCGGTCCCTTTGATCCCGTCATGAATTCGTGACCAACAGTGCGACGAACGCAAACGAACAAACACACGCGCCTCGATCCCATAGATGCTTCCCACAAAGTCCTGAGTGTGCGATTTCCGCCATGAACAGCCGCAACGGCACCATGTCCCCCGTGTCAGTCGATGGAAGCGATTGGTCCGGTATCGGCCAGTACCAGAATGGCGCGGGTGCCAAACCCCCGGATTCTGCGCCCTACTCCCCGTCGGCGCCGGGTCCCACGCCTCCGGCTTCTGGTGGCGGCAATCCGGGGCCAAACAATGGCTTGAATGTCAATGCGCCCAACGGAAATGGAGCGCCGCGGTCGCATGGTGCGGACCAGGGCGGTATGCCGTCCCCCCCGGCGTCGGTCGCGGGGCCTCGGTCGAGCCAGGGGACGCTGTCCGACCAGCAGAGTGTGCGATATCGCCGAATGGAGGAATCTCTTGCACAGCATTACACGGCCCTGCGCCGATTCTTGGGAAATGGATACCCGAACGAGCGCTCGACGGTGCGCAGCAACAAGGCGCGTGACAAGCTCCTGCGACTCTCGCCGGCGCAATTCCATGAACTGAGCACTGATGTCTACGACGAATTGATCCGTCGACAGCAGGCCGCTGGCGGGCCCAACCGTCCCCCGCGACCCGATGTGCCACCCTGCTTACCTCCGCGGCCGGACTTCCACGAGAAGCGCAACCAGGCCCGGCAGAAGCTTGCCTCGCTGCAGCCTGGGCGCTTCCGCGATCTGGCCACTGATGTTTTGACGGAATTAGAGCGGCGGTTTCCACAATTTGCGCAAATGGATCCAATGGCCCCCCGCGGCCCGCCGCCGCCGAATGGCTTTCGGGGTTCGAGTGGTCATCCGCCAAATGGTTACCCGGGAGGTCCGCGTCCGGCGTCCCGAGGCCCTGGGGGCAGGGGTCCGCCGCCTCCGAACGGACGATTCCCACCACGGCAGCAGTCACTGAGCGGCGATCCCATGGCCATGAACGATGGAAATGCGCCTCTACCCAAATCGTTCCAAAGCAATACGATTGTGCCGAACAAGAGCACGATGGTTGACAAAGGCTGTTCTGTCGGCATTTGTGAACGCAAAGCGTCAGAATGGGCGGCCCAACTCGCCGAAGTCGATTCAAGACTCCATTGACACCGCCATCAAGGAGGTCGGTTTCAGCATTGTTCGCGACTACGCCATCGAAATCGCCATCCTCATCACAGGTGCGGCGTCGGGTGTCCAAGGAGGATTGCGCCAGTTCTGCTTTCTGGCGGCGTGGATTTTGTTCTTCGACTGCCTTCTTTTGTTCACGTTCTACACCACCATCCTCTACATCAAGTTGGAGATCACACGTATCCGGCGTCACGTCGCGCTGCGGAAGGCTCTGGAGGAGGATGGCGTGTCTCGCCGGGTGGCCGAGAACGTCGCCGATCGCAGCGACCCGCCTTTGGCCAGCTCGGACGAAAGTAAAAGCGGGAACCGGAGCTTATTGTCATTCTTTGGTGGCCATAACCAATGTCGATGTCGATGCACGTCGTGTATATTTCCTCCTGACGCTTGTGGAAGCCCAACGTCGGCCAGTCCCACACCCAGTACAACGTGTAAGGCTGGCCCGCCGGCAGATTCTCGGGCAGTGCAATGTCCTGCTGGCACCAAAGGTCGGCTCCCATCAGCTCGTCGGGTTCGTGGGGAAACAGCACCTGACGGGCCGTGGATATTGGACTATCGTTGATCTGATAGCATCGGCCGTCATCGAAACCCCGCGCCGACAACAACACTCCCCGACCATCCCCTCCGGTGCCGGAGCGGTTCCAGACTTTGTGTATGGCCAGGAGCGTGTCGTTCTCGCGAGGCTGCGTCGTCCCATAGACGTAGACGGTACCTCGGTTGGGCGGTTTGCCTGGCGGGTTATCGGGAAGCGTCACATGGCCATTTTCTTGATATCGCAAGGCGATCGCGGCCCCTGCAGGGGCGCGAAGTCTCGGACTGCCCTCTGTTTGATTGCGAGTTCGCTGCGTGGGCGAGCAAATGGGGGTGCTGGGCAGAATAATGTTGCTTCCCTGTTCGTTCGGAGGGATCAAATATGTCATCACCGGGTCTGAAAACCCTGGCGTGCCTCTGAGGACATTCCCGCGGGGGTATCCTGGTTGACCGACAAATGTTCCATTGGGACCGATGACCATCAACTGCTCAACCCACGAGTGCGCGCGGACTAGCGCGGAACACAGAGTCAATAGCGCGGCGGTAGTCCGTCTTCGAGTATCCTCCGAGGCCGAGTTCTCCAGAAATCTTCTAGTCTTTGTGAGGCTGCATCCCGTGAGTGGTGAAGATATCATTTCATTTTGATTTCACCAATACCGTAGGTGTCAACGCCGAAACGCCAGGATCGACACTTCAACAGGCACCATGACTATGATGTACATCATGATGTTAGCCCAATGGCACGAGGAGACGTCTTGGCCCTTGAATGAGATTTGAGTTTGTGTTTCTTAGATTAATGCTCTTTATGCGAAACAACTCCCTGTGCATAACGACTGTTCCGAGTTCCGAACCCAACACCATCAACCACCACATATGTACTTGACGATGCCTCGGGCAACGAGGGCAGTCATGTGACCTCTTTGCCCTATCGAGTCAGGCGAGGCTGCCCATCAACCTTTGATCTGAGAAGACCAGTAGTAATAAGCTTGTTGGAACAAAGAAAATTGCCCGGGGCGAAAGAGCCGCGAAGAGAGAGCGAGGATGGTTGCATCGGGCTCCCGGCCAACGAAACTGACACTGCCAGGGCACTAGGTAATCCCAATTAGAGAGCCGTGAAGTCGAAGGCAAACTGTGGCCGTTTACAACAGTCTGAAGAGCCATGCGAGTAAGAGTTATTTCATGATGACTAGGGAGTAAATCAGACGTTTGGCAGAGTAGACGTTTTTCTCGCAGAATTCAGACTCGCTAGAGCATCGGCCAGGGATCAAGAATACGTACCGCAGATGCTCCGGTGATCATCTGGAATACACGCACACTTAAAATAGCCACCTAACTCATGTGACTCATCACGTGCTCATAAACTTAGTGAAGACCATTAAGCACACATGCGGAACTGACAGAAGTCAGGTGTAGAGCGAAATGTTGGAGACCTTTTTTACTTTGCCACATGAAGCCTTGAGGGTGGAATTATGACATATTACCGTATTTTGGTTGACCGACATTATTTGGAATTCACGTGATAGTACAATTTTTGCCGCCGATCGGTCGGTCCTTCGGACCCTTCCACTCACTTCGTTCGTTTCAGGGCACGGAGTATGCTCGGAGTATGTATACTCCGTAGTTTGTTAACTCACCTAAAAATAGGTACTTAATACTGTAGTTAATTAAACCGTTAAAAGGTTAACCAAAGGATCTCTTGGCAGTTGGCAAAACATCCATATGTATCAAACGCAGGCTAGAGCATCCGGACTCCGTGTCATTGGCCAGAATATGTGAAAGTTCAATGACATGTTGCGGAGTTATTCGGTTCCTGTGTTGATTGTTCACTTGAACATCTACGTAGTTATGACACCCATGTCACAGTTTGAAAGTAGAAACTTTCAAAACTTCCCGCCAAGCCAGATTTGCGGTTCCACCAGCCCTAAAACCAACAGTCCTGGTTCATCCAACACTCCAACTGAGTGAACAACACGTCCAAGCAGTTGCTGTTTTCAACTCAGTTCGTATGGTTAGTTGTGAAAATTGGATAATTATACGGAGTAAATGTTTCAACAAATGATCTCGGCTTTATAAAGGTCCCATTCCCCGGTTTCCAGTCAGGACTTGGGACCTTTGCCGACTTCCCTGCATGGAAAACGGCCCCCAACTTTTCGACAGACACGGAAGATTATCAATCAGTCAGAATCTCATAACCGACTTGACATTGGTTGTTCGAATCTGAAACTACTCACCTTCAGTCCCCTGATTCCACTTACCTTCAATTCTCCGCTTTCCAGGTCGATCTCTTCCCTAAGGAGCGCAGAACTTACCAATCACTATGTCCGGATGGACATGTCAGCGCTCTGAATACTGCTGATCACCACGCTTGTGCGGCTGTGCCTGGCCGCTTTCAGTGCGGCTCCCTCGCCTTGGATATCCCCGGGGCCGTAGACCAGATGAATCCTCATGCTCTGAAGCAAAGTGCTTTCCCTCCATGGTGAATAATCATACAGTCTACTCCGTATTCGATCAAGAGAATGAACTTCAAAACAGACTTGGATGGCACGCTAGATGCGAAATAGTTGATAGATAAATAACAACTGAATATCAGTGCACGGTCATATCAAACTTCGTTGACATCATGTATCTACAAGGAATACATCAACGTCAATCCTGAGTATACAAGCATTAACATATTCATCCATCGCAAGGCCATGTTCTCTTCTTCAGCCGTTCAATATCAGGCCTTGCATCTTTGAATAGAGTTTCCCGAATGGCCGTGGTGGATTGCTCCCAATTCGGGCAAACTTGCATCTGAACCAAACCTGCCGAAATCTTCCTGGCTGCAAATTGCAATTTCCGTAGACCTTCTCCCTTGACCACAGTTGCATCTTCGGGTGGAGTCCAGTATTGCGCATGGTTGCCTTGCTCCCAGCCTTGGTATGCAGACGCCAGCATGCCACTCACATCGACATACTCGAAGCCTCTGTCTGTCTGGAGCTCGGCAACTTTAGGCGGCTGAATAAGCTCTGGCTTGATCGAGAGGTTGCGGTCCTCCCAGCTCCATTCCGAGGTGACCTTGACAACCATTGCATACCATTTCTTGCCGCCATGGCAGATGGGTACGAGGTCGTGATTACCCCACTCCTCGATGGGCTGTGGTTTTGCTCCGTCGGCGCATCCTTGACCAGTGTTACTGCATCCATCCACAGTCAGTATAACAACTGCCATAAGTGGTTGATCACAGAAGATACCCACATAAAGAACGGCCTGCTGAAGAAACTCATATTGGGGAGTTCTCCTTTGTTCTGGAACTTTGGATGCTCTTCCCAGGCCTTGGGAACCAAGGCTGCAATGACCATTTGTTTGATGTGGTCCAGATAGAGATCCATGTTTGCCCCAACTTTAACGTTGATATTCACAAAAGTCCCGTTACTGGACAGTTTCCAGAACACCATGCGACCCTTTTCGCTAAAAAGGTCATTGAAGTGCTTCTCTTGCATGTTGATCGCCTGATCGTAGACTTTGTTTAGGATATTCTTGAGCTTGTCATCGATCGTGTCTCCATCCACAGAACTGGAAACATGTTAGCATTACTGGGGATTAAGGAGAGAGATAATGCATCGGTCAATGTAGAGGCTGTTATGAAACACTTACTCCCCAAGATCAAACTTCGAATAGGGCATCGCTAACAAGCCCACTTCTGCAAAGGCGTCATGGAGGTGTTTATCCAGAGACTTGTCTGTCCTCAAACCAACAAGGCCCCTCACTGTAATGCACGATTAGTTATCATCTCGGTTCGCGAGCTTTGCGGGATAACTTACAGTCATTTGCAAACATGCCAGTAACGTAAAGACCAATTCGCTTTAGTGGATCAAGCATGGCCTTTTTGAAGGCATCATTGTTCTTATCAAGCTCAAAAAACTCCGTAAATCCCACTTGGTCACTGGCGTTTTTGCGTGCTGCATGGACAGAATCGAGGGCGTCTTTGAACATCTGAAATCGTGAGTCAGTAAGGGTATAGTCCATGATCTCATCCTCGACAACGGATAACTTACAGCATGGATATTCGAAATGGAATTCAGAATCAAGTGTCTGTTTTATCATCTTGTCAGCCAAGCAATTGTCTGAATTTCGTTCGTTTTTTAATCTTACCCGCAGGTGTACTTCGTGTCCGTGCATTGAAGATCAGGTTTATGGCATTCTTCCGTCGAACATTTCCAATCGTTAGCACCCAACTTGCCCGCCACGTATCTACGTCCCAGTGTAACGTTAGCAGATGAAGCACATCGAATGCAAGAGGTCAATATTCGGGGTCTCTGTACTCGAAATAGGGAAGATCCGTCTCATTTCGATGCATCCACCATTCATAGATCAACGCGCTGTGCATTTCATCGCAACCCAGGTCGGCCCAGGACTTGTCGGGGTGTTCCTTGAAGTTTTTAACCGCCAGATCATCGCAAGTTTTGCTCCATTTGTCTTCGACGAGTCCTGCCGAGAGTCCGCCTTCACCGTACAGGAGAAAGTCATCGGTCGCAGATTTCTTATTTTCATCCGGTGTTCCAGTCGAAGTCGGAGGCGATTGAGATTCTGAGCTCGCACTATGTGAAGAGGTAGCCGTAGAAGATGCCTGCGTTGAAGAAGTCTCCGAAATCGAAGCGCTAGAGCTGGAGACTTGTGGATTTGGAAGGGCGCTTATCAGCGCTAGGAAAGCGGTTAACAAAGTAAAGCTCGTCCGCATGTTGGCTGCTCGAACGACGCACTTCTTCCCAACAAAAGGTGTGTCTGTTTTCTTGCAACCACCACGGGCAGCCACTTGAAAACGATCGAGGGAAGACCGAGGAACCCGGGATCTGGGGATGTATTTATTCTTACATTCCATCTTTTCTCCAGAGTTCAGGGTCTGGGGCTGTCTCCAACATAAGAGTAACGTTGGAATATTCCAACTAATCAGAGCAACAAAGGTTTAGTTGGCGTGCCTCCAACATTGTCTTCCTGTTTCTGGGTCTTCACTAAACACTAACAAAAAACCGTGTGAATTCAGTGGCTGCAATGGGGGCGAAGGCTATCAGATTCTGGCATAGTTTACACATCCCAAACAGCCACGTGCACTTAAGGCCTATTGAAACATCAAGCTTAGAAGAAATTTCAAGAAGTTCAAATCAAAGTTCCGCAAAATGAGATTTTAAGATTTGCAGGTTCACAAGCCCAAGAACCAACCGTTTTGTCCATCCCAACACACCACCTGGACGACGCAGCAACATGTCCAATAAGTTGGTGTTTCATGAATTAGGTATATCGTACTCTAGCTTACACACCCCAACACCTGCTCAATGTTAACACCATTTCGTTCAGTGCCGCTGGTAGGTTTTAGTTACCATCAGATTTCAGACCACACAAAGTGCAGTACGTATTTCAGCTTCACATCGTCGTCGAGAGGGCTAGTTCAAGAAGTTTGATGCCGCACCAAGTGAACAAGCGAGTAGGAGGTAATAGTCTACTGAGTGAGCAGTACGGAGTATGTACTCCGTACTTAACCCATCATGATCGAATCGACGAAACTGGATGGTTAAGGTTATAGGGTTAGTTTTCTAGTGTTTGGAAATAATAGTCCGAGTGCGGAGTATACTGTACGATGATCGGTTTATAAAAGTCCCCGTCTTCCGGAAGGTACAGTAGCACTTTGTATTGTCAGGAGTCCGATCAGGGCATATACTCATGGCAGAATTCAAGGCCTGACGTCAAGAATTTGCATGTTAAGGGGAAACCGCCCCCAACATCGTGAGCGGCCATTGGTCCCGGAAATGGTCCACATTCAGCCCCTGTACGGAGTATTTCTTGGCACCAGGGAACTTAACTACATATGTACTTGACGATGCCTCGGGCAACGAGGGCAGTCATGTGACCTCTTTGCCCTATCGAGTCAGGCGAGGCTGCCCATCAACCTTTGATCTGAGAAGACCAGTAGTAATAAGCTTGTTGGAACAAAGAAAATTGCCCGGGGCGAAAGAGCCGCGAAGAGAGAGCGAGGATGGTTGCATCGGGCTCCCGGCCAACGAAACTGACACTGCCAGGGCACTAGGTAATCCCAATTAGAGAGCCGTGAAGTCGAAGGCAAACTGTGGCCGTTTACAACAGTCTGAAGAGCCATGCGAGTAAGAGTTATTTCATGATGACTAGGGAGTAAATCAGACGTTTGGCAGAGTAGACGTTTTTCTCGCAGAATTCAGACTCGCTAGAGCATCGGCCAGGGATCAAGAATACGTACCGCAGATGCTCCGGTGATCATCTGGAATACACTAAGGAGGTCCCTATCTCGAAAGCGACCTTGACATACAGCTCAAGATCCAAGTTGAAGCTTATATATTCGTCCCACACCCGATCAAACAAGAAAAACCATACTCGTGAAACACATGGCGCATCTTGATAAAGGTCAAACAGAGGTCCTCGATGACAACGAACCAAAACCGACAAGGCTCATGAAATTTCCATGAATGAGAATTGCCCCACTAACGATACGGGAAGCCTAGGACTCGTGGTACCGCATTCTGTGGCTGTGAGCGCTATAAGAAAGAAACAGCGTACATTGCCATTCCGGAAGAATGAGGCTCGTTGATTAGGCGATGCTTAGCCAGAGACGGGTACTGTACAGCGAACGGGGGAGCTCATGAACTTCAAGAAAAACTACTACTCTGCTGTGATGAGCAGTGATTTGTGCGTCCGTATCTGGCCATGTAGCTGGAATCCCTCTAGTCACCGACTTCGGTCCACAAAGGAGACACTTGCGGTATGATCGTAGTATGCTTCAGCCCATCTGTCGAGAGAACTGTTGGCAGCTTGCGTATGATTCCAACGCGGAAAGGAACACAGACCAAAAAAGCAAAGTGTCCAAAGACCGCTTCTGTCACCAAGTACTTTCTCAGAACCCATTCTCGTAAACTGCACAGCGAACTTGAGCCCCCTCTTGTGCGATTGTTCCTGGCGGTTTAGAAGTCTGTGCCGCTCCGCGTCTCAGAAATTTCCCCCGAACGAAATTACATCATACTCGAAAACAGCGGCAATTGAAGTTCACTACTGGACACCATGACAAATTTTGACAAAGAGAAAGAGATTCCTAGACAAACTTGGATGGTGGCCAAATCGGAATTCCCGATACACAGGCGGCAATTTGATACTAGTACCGAGTACACATTCATATCAGATTCATTCTTGACACGAATTTTGCACTACAGGCACATCAATCGTTAGTATCAACAAACATCATCTCACTCATGCACCGCAGGGCCATGCATTCTTCTTCAACCTTGTAATATCAGGTTTCTTCCCCTTGAAAATAGTTTGTCGAATGGATTCCATGGTCTCTTCCCAATTTGGGCAAACTTGCACCTGAACCAAACCCGCCGAGCCCGGCCCATCTGCGTATTGCAGTTCCTGGAGTTTATAATTATCATTCTTCTTGACCACGGTTGCATCCCCTGGCGGAGTCCAGTATTGCACGTGGTTACCTTTCTCCCAGCCTTGGTATGCAGATGACAGCAGGGCACTCAGTTCGACATACTCGAACCCCTTGACTGTATAGAGCTCAGGAACTTTCGGCGGTTGAATGAGCTCCGCCTTGGTTACCATCTCGCGTTCGTAAAAGTCAAATCTCGAAGTGACCTTGACGACCATGGCATGCCATTTCTTGTCATTGTAGCAGATTGCTTGGAAGTTGTGATCTCCCCATTCCGAGATTCTCTTTGGCTTTGATCCATCGTCACATGCTTGACCGGTGTTGCTGCATTTACCCATAGTCAGTTTGAGAATGATCTTGAAAGACGAATTTCAGAGGGGTTCTCACATGAAAAATGGCTTGCTGAAGATAACTATGTTAGGGGACTCGCCCTTGTTCCTGAACTTCGGATACTCTTCCCATGCCTTGGGAACGAAGGCTGCAATGACCATTTGCTTAATGATGTCGAGATAGAGATACATGTTTCCCTGAACTTGAGGGTTGATGTTCACAAAGGTCCCGTTACTGGACAGAGACCAGAGTGCCGCGCGACCTTTCTCGCTGAAAAGGTCCTTGAAATGCTTCTCTTGCATGGTGATCGCCTGGTCACAGACTTTGTTTAGAATATTCTTTAGCTTGTCATTAATTCCTTTTCCTTCCACGGTTCTGAAGATATATTATCAGTATCTGAACTAAGAACCGACATGCCAAAACAGGGTATGGAGCACGTACTTCCCGAGATCAAACTTCGAATGGGGCATCGCTAGTGAGCCCACCTCTGCAAAGGCGGCTTCGAGGTGCTTATCCAGTGATTTGTTTGTCCTCAACCCGACAACGCCCCTCATTATAATGCAAGATCAGTTACCATCACGTTTGACCGACTTTGCGTGGTAACAAACACTCTTCTGCAAACGCGCCAGCAGTATAAAGACCGATTCTCTTCAGAGGGCCAAGCATGGCATTTTCAAAGCCAGTGTTGTTCTTCTGGAGCCCAAAGAACTCGCTGAATTTCACCGTTTCTTCACTGGCGTTTTTACGTGCTGCTCGAATACCGTCGAGGCCATCTTTAAACATCTAAGATCGCAGGCCAGTAAGCATACAAATCCGTGATCGTATTCGCTGATGATGACTCACAGCATGGATATTTGAAATGGAATTCAAGATCAAGTGTCTATGGGAACCCTGTTAGCCAAGCGATTCTCACAGTATCGTTCGATATCTTACCCGCAGGTATATTTCGCCTCTGTGCATTTAAGATCTGATTTATGGCAATCTTCATTGGAACATTTGCAATCCTTAGCACCCAACTTGTCCGCCACGTATCTAAATACCAGGGTAGCGTTAGCAGCTGAAGCACATCGAATGCACACAGGCCAATATCTGGGGCTGGGGCTTTGCGTACTCGAGGTAAGAAAGATTCGTCTTATTACGATTGTTCCACCATTCCACATTCACCGCTGTAAACATCTCATTGCAACCTAGCGCCTGCCAGGATCTGTCCGGATGCTCCTTGAAGGTTTTAACCGCCGAGTCATCACAACCCTTACTCCATTTGTCCTCGACGAGACTTGCCGGCAATCCACCTTTTCCGTACAATGTGAAGTCATCAACCGGGGAATGTCCATCGTTTATAGTGTGCCTGTCCTGTCTCTTTGGGAGTTTTCTCAGAGATGGACTTGCGTTAGACCTTGCAGTTCTTGTTGGAGAGGTGTTCGATGAAGAAGACGAAGTATTCGATTCCTGGTCCGGTGTATTCTCTGACTTCCTGGAATCGTCACGTTCCGGATCTGGAAATGCGCTGACCAGCACTAGGACAATGGTCAGCAGCAAAATGAAGCTCACCCGCATGTTGGCTGCTCAGACGATGCACTTCCTTTCCCGACCAAAATGTGTGCCAGTTTAGGCAGCCTTCACGCGGAGACCCTGATGACGGCAGAGGGAGGATCTGGGACAGGGAGTATGATGATATATCTAAGTCTTCTAGTATCTCTTAACTCTTCTACAGAAGAGTACAGGCTTGGGGTCCGTTCCCAAGAGTGACATTGTAACTTCCAACTAATCTAGATCAATGACGATGTACGGAGCAATTGGTGAGCCTCCAACATCATCTCCAAATACCCATGCTTCTAGGTTTCGGTCAAAAACCAACAATCGACCACGAACTCACTGGTTAAACTGGGCGAGGGCTTTCAGAACTCTGGCGAGGTTCATAAAGTTGATTCATAAGGTGATACTACCCAAAACTGCTGAGGGATGGACGACGAGTGAACGACCTACTGACTGATCGGGTTAAAGATGTTGCTGATGCGCGTTTATTTGATCAGAGCCCTCAGAGGCCGCATGAAGGATCAATAGCGCCCGTCAAGGGACACATCCAATTTGCTGGAACGAAACAAACAGGCAGACGGCGTGCACAAACATGTTTGAACATCTTTGCATAATTCCTTGCATTGTACCTATGGATCGCACCTCCGCAAACCCCACCAAAGTTGTTGGATTGGAAGAACTCCTCGATGGAGAACCAGACCATCAAACATCGTAAAAACATGGCGTCTTCATCAATGCTCAAGAGAATCCTTCGAAGTACTCGTGCTGGAGGCGTTCCTGAACTTCAACTTGCTTATGCCTTGCTGAGAGAGCGGAAACTTGCAAATACTGAAAAGGAACTGAACTCCATCGCACATATCGGGTTCTATCTACAGCGACTGACCCTGGCACTTCAAACAAAACTCTGTTAGCTACAATGGTGCTTTCGGTTTCCGACGACTCAATATAGTACAGTAGCATTCTTCGAGTATCCTCCGAGGCCGAGTTCTCCAGAAATCTTCTAGTCTTTGTGAGGCTGCATCCCGTGAGTGGTGAAGATATCATTTCATTTTGATTTCACCAATACCGTAGGTGTCAACGCCGAAACGCCAGGATCGACACTTCAACAGGCACCATGACTATGATGTACATCATGATGTTAGCCCAATGGCACGAGGAGACGTCTTGGCCCTTGAATGAGATTTGAGTTTGTGTTTCTTAGATTAATGCTCTTTATGCGAAACAACTCCCTGTGCATAACGACTGTTCCGAGTTCCGAACCCAACACCATCAACCACCCTTAGTCGTACCAGTTGCCTAGATAGTAATACAAGCTCCGACAAACTGACACTGCAAGAAGACTTCGTTGTTTGGCAACTGCGCTGACATGGGTTCGAAGTTTCGAACAATCCATCGAGATTCGATACTACCAGTGCTACCTTCACGGTAAAAGTAGTACTATAGGTCTTCCTCAGCTGGTGGTTTGGGGGCCAGGGAAGTACTTATGGTTTGTTGAAACTTAACAGGGCTGGAGCGCTGAAAAGAGCAGAAACATGGCATATACGATGTGAGATGTATGACAGTATGACGCGCTTAATGTAAATAATCCATTCGAAGGCTAGGAAGACTGCGAAACAACATTCAACTTCTCTCAGAGCAGGAAGTGAGGAACTGAGTACTCCGTACTCCGTACAAATACTCCATAGAAATGTTAAAAAAAAGGACAGCCCAGGAATCGAACCAGGAGTTCCACGGAGTCTTTGTCGTGAACCTTTTGTCTGCCAATCATAGTTCTCTCGAATGCCATGACCGGCACAAGCCCGTGTCTGATGGAGTGTCGGCGACCGCCATGGATTGTCGGCAACTTGACGAGTAATTACATGCCGGAATGACTGCTTCACTGACGAGAACCAGAGCACAGTGACCGAGGTGGCCAAGGCACCGCGGTACAAAGTATTACTATACTATACATAACTATTCGACAGTAATATCATTATCGTCATCACTCAGGCCGCGTCTATCAGCCATCCATGCTCCAGCAACACAAAACTCCAAACCCACCGGGGGCAAGACAAAGCAGCATGCTGTACTTCATACATTGGGAAGAGGTCGATACGGTGTCATTCTTACACGGCAAGACTGCTCAGGATGGCTCCCTCACCAGGTCGGCGGCATCGGATTCGGGACAGCCTTTTCCCCACCGCGTGGAGGAATGGAAGCGGCGACTAAAAAAGATGGGAGGGAGAGCAATCCACGACGGCTTCCACCCTGCCTTGAGGGGAATGGAGGGTTAATCTAGGATGTCCCGAGCAGCGCGTGATGGGCGCGACGACGCGTGGATATCGACGGCAGCCTGGTCCGAACAGCATCGTCAGGACAGCGAGCGACAGCGCAACTGCGCGATTGCGTATTGTTGGGCGTCACGTAGCTTGGACACCGTTCTGTGACTGAGACTGGGACTTAGACTCGAACTGGGACTGCTGTGAGTCCTCTGGCGTGGTGTCTTTGTGCGACTCCTTGTCGTGACTGTCGCGCGCATCCGCTGAGCTTTCAGATAATGAAGGGACTGGATCACCAGCCTCGTGGGTCGCTATGGTCGCCTGCTCGGTGTCTGTGTCGGACTCGTCATCGTCGTTGTCCGGCTCCCCGTTCAAGGAATTCAAACCGCCTTCGATGTCGCGAACCAACCGCACGAACGATTCCGGGACCAGTCCGCTCTCCCCAGTCTCCGGATCTTCGGCTACCAGCCACCCTTGGCCGTGCCGGTATGACACCATGATGATTTGACCTTCGCGGAGTGGCAGCTCGTTCTCATGCTCGCGCTCGAAATCAAACAGGGCGACGGCCTTGCCATGCATCTCCTCGTCCGGAGATCCAGAAGGGTACGAAGCGTCCGGGTCTATGTCTTGGTCGCCATACTCGTAGCCCTCGTCGTAATACGACACACCTGGCTCACCCAGTTCCCCTGACTGATAATGCGAGTAGCGCGCTTCGTCGGCTCCATAGGTGACGTACTCCCCGCCCGGTCCATCGTCGAAAGCATTGTCATCGCGCACGTAGTATGTCTCGCTGCCATCGCCATTCAAGCTCACCAAGGTGCCCCGGTCGCTCTCGGGTCCCCCAAAATCGCTGGGGCTTGGGCTTCGTGCCCTCCCAATCGCATCCGCCGATTTGAGCTTTCGATGGCGGGCCGCCGCGGCAGAGCTGTGTAGTTCATCGTCCTCGCCGTAGTGCCATCCATCTCCGAAGCTCATTGCTGGAAGTTGCTGGGTCCCTTGAGGGTCTGATGTCCAGCTGGCAGCCCACGAGCTTCGAGAAACGTCCCATGCCGTCGTGTGGGAGTCAGACAATCGCCGGCCCTCACTCGCTGGAGTAGACACCCGCGACGGAGCGGGTAGCGGACCATAATGTAAGGGATGTGACGGAGGATACGCAAAGTCGCGCACTATGGCGTAAGGTAGGCTGGAATGGAAGGGAGGAAACACATGAGAACCAGGCCGCGATCGATGCTGAGAGACATGCGACGTGTTTGAATAGACGGAAAGACGATCTTTCGCGCTGGACGAGATGCGCCGCACTGTGGACAGCTTATTCGAGGGATCCGCGAGGGCCGACGGAGCTGTCGGGTTGGAAAGCCGGCGAGCTTGCGCTTTAGGGGACGAAGTCATGATTGCGACGGGGGGGAGCTAAAAAAGAGCCATGCTGGTCAATGAGGAGAGCTCGTGGCTAAGCTGCGACGCGAGGAAAACTTACATTGGCGAAGAGTGAACTTGCGGCGGGACTACAATCGCGAACAACGGGCAGCGCTCAGCACCGCATATTTGCTGTTTCACGATTTATGTTGGAGTTGAAACTCGACCCTGATTGCGAAGAGGAGAAGACAGGTCCCTTTGCCGGGGTGGCCCACAACGATCTCGGAGTTCGAGCCACAGCGGAGGCCTAGCAAATTGCGCCAACGTTCGCGAAACGATTTCGTGCGAGTCGAATCCAGAGGCTCTTCCAGGCCTAGTCAATCTTGATAATGGGCAAACCCACTCATGTCAAAAATGGAGGTGTCGGTGCAGACTCCGGGACGGCACCGGACAGTGAAGGCGTCGACAAGTCGACCGTCAACGGCAAAGGGGCAGAAGAAAAAAAAAAAAAAAAAAACGAAAAAACTGCCCAGGTGTTCTAGGCCCGGATTCAAGAAGCGGAGAATAAAATCGTGGATAAAGCCCGGACCGAGTTCAACGTCGAAGGATCGGGGAGAAACTGACTTTCTTCACAGACGTTTTTGGATTTCCAATCTGGCTAATTTTAGCAAGCGGTAAAGAGGGGTCGAACCCGGTCGTTGACTTTTTTTTTTGACGCTTCGGATTCTACAGAGAAATGAAGGACTGAAAAAACAGGAATTCAGGGAGGACAGTACGAGTAGTACATACTAAGCACTGCTAGGTCTACAATCGAATGACACATTGAGAATGATGATTCATGAAGACAAGAAACAAGGGCAGTTCGCGGGGACTCCCGCCGGGAGGGAAAGGATATATGTACAGTATGTACTATCCGGGCACTCCTATATCTGAAGCGAATTGTCTGTCGTATGGGAATAATGCGGTTTCAAGCCCCTGCGATGAACATGCCGATCTCAACGAGATGAAGGACCAGCAATGCCCATAACCTCATCAAGTACTGTTCATTACTGCACTCGGCCGTCGGCACTTACAGAATATCCCGACTATGAGTGGCCAGCCTTAATCGGCACGCCCACAAGCCTCCAGTGTCTCACGGAGCTTCCGCGGCAAAGGGAAATTCGCAGGGAGACAATGAGTGCAAAGCATGAAACGCCTGTCGCAGCTATACAGTGCGGTGTGCAGAAACGAAGCGGTTTTTGTGGACTGGTGACGGTTGGCGTGTTTCAAGATGATGCGCCGCTGCGGATTGCCCTCCTGGTCCCGCTTGGGGGGCAGTCTTGAATTCGTGACGTCCTGTCTTGGGCCGCTGGCAAAGGGGATCATCGAGTCGAAATGATCGCGACGGGCCGTGACGGACGGCTATCGACATTGCATTCCAGTTGCCTACAGGACGGGAAGAGGAACGACGGAACAGTAATACGTAGTACTAATGCATGCATTTGATACGAAGACATGTCTATCTAACTGCACGAGTCACGACCTAATACCAATGAATGCTGCTAGATCCTCAGGCAAACTCCCGTAATGCAAGTCGCTCAAAGATAACCCTATGCAGGCAAAAATAACGAATGCAAAACTAAACAAAAAACACCATCGCCATGCAGACTTTCATGTCCCTGTCCCACTGTCCCGGTCGCCCATGGGAATCCCGATCTTGAATGGGGTACCGGTGACGCACGCAGCCGTGCTGGATGCCTGAGTCAACAGGGTTGTTGGAGTCGACTGCCCGGTGGCGTTGGGGAATGGATACGGCGGAAAAAGCGGAGTGTAGCCTGGGCCGGTTACAGTCTTACGCCCGCGGCCGCCGTCGGCCGTCTTCTGATCGCGGAGTTCAGCAAGCTGCGACGGAATTGCGGCGTTGTTGAGGTTTTGGTTGGCCGCAACGTCCTCGCCGACGTTGAACCGCGTGTGCGAGACATCGCCATCGATGATGTCGATGTCGATGCACGTCGTGTATATTTCCTCCTGACGCTTGTGGAAGCCCAACGTCGGCCAGTCCCACACCCAGTACAACGTGTAAGGCTGGCCCGCCGGCAGATTCTCGGGCAGTGCAATGTCCTGCTGGCACCAAAGGTCGGCTCCCATCAGCTCGTCGGGTTCGTGGGGAAACAGCACCTGACGGGCCGTGGATATTGGACTATCGTTGATCTGATAGCATCGGCCGTCATCGAAACCCCGCGCCGACAACAACACTCCCCGACCATCCCCTCCGGTGCCGGAGCGGTTCCAGACTTTGTGTATGGCCAGGAGCGTGTCGTTCTCGCGAGGCTGCGTCGTCCCATAGACGTAGACGGTACCTCGGTTGGGCGGTTTGCCTGGCGGGTTATCGGGAAGCGTCACATGGCCATTTTCTTGATATCGCAAGGCGATCGCGGCCCCTGCAGGGGCGCGAAGTCTCGGACTGCCCTCTGTTTGATTGCGAGTTCGCTGCGTGGGCGAGCAAATGGGGGTGCTGGGCAGAATAATGTTGCTTCCCTGTTCGTTCGGAGGGATCAAATATGTCATCACCGGGTCTGAAAACCCTGGCGTGCCTCTGAGGACATTCCCGCGGGGGTATCCTGGTTGACCGACAAATGTTCCATTGGGACCGATGACCATCAACTGCTCAACCCACGAGTGCGCGCGGACTAGCGCGGAACACAGAGTCAATAGCGCGGCGGTAGTCCGAATGATCGGCCCGACGATGCGCGGCATCGCGTCTGAACGGAAGGGAAGGACTCGCAGAAGGAGAAAGGGGAGAGGATCCGGCCAGCGGATCAATATCTCGGATCGTTTCGATGATCCCTATCAAGGAGCGTTGGTGTAGAAGCCAGTCTGATGGTAGAAAGGCTGACGAAGATGGAGATATGTACAGCTTCCAGCCCATCTCAACGGCCATAATGATATCTTGAGTCAAGAACAATAGGTATCATTGTGGTCAATAGGCACCATTGTGGTGATGACTGATCAGCCCGATTGAAGGTGATTCACATGTCACGCAGAGATAGCGAGCAGTCATTGTGAGCTGCAATTGATATTCCTCCATGAAGATGGTAATAATTGAAGAATATCAGGCGGATCATGATGCTGTCTGAAGTTCTGCCCCAATAGTCCAGTCGCAGATGTGCAGCCAAAGACCAAGACGATTGGCTCACGATGCTGGATGTGTTTGAAAGGATGGTTTCCACGACCTTTTCAATAGAATCGATAGTCACTGCAATCATTCTTGGATCTTGGGCATTCGTCTCTGAGTGCTGTGACCAGCCGAGTTTCGAATCAATCTTCCATCAGTTTGGAACGTGAATAACATGTGCCTGCAGTCCGGCATCGAGGTGAGATGACAGGCTCCCAGCTCAATGCTGCTGTACAATGACGTGAGACTCATCTCTGCTTTGCTCCAGGTTGATCCCTCGCGCCTTTCTGCAGGGATCCCATAGGCTGAGCGGGCCAAATAGTGGCTAGGATCCGAACTGCTGGCGATTGGATGCGAGATCATTCCAGGATTCCTTGGCTATAAGACTTGTTATTCGGAAGCGCCTGCAGCAGATACCTTGTTTCACGGGATGTCAATCTCTATTTTTGATGGCGAATCACTTGGATGACGCCGTGCTGGGGTTGTGGTGCTAATCGCATTATTATCCAGGTACCTAGGTAGTAGTACTCCGTAGGTAGGTAAGTATTTACCTAGGTAGATAACCAGCTCCTCTCAGAACACAATATTGAGTCCGCTGAGTCGCTTACACTGATGGATCCGATATCTCTGTGTAATTAACCTACTGGAATTTCTCATGCGTCTCCCTCTAATCCATACTACTTCATACTACTTACTCGTACACTGCCAGAAGTATGCCACCTGTCTAAGTACGGAGTACTCCGTAATAGTAGGCAGCAGGATTAAGCCCGGCCTTCTGTCTTCCAGGATATGTATCAGGACAATGGGAACCTGATGGATCGTCCTGACAGGACTCCATCGTCCAACTCACTTGCTGGGCAAAGATCAACGTGAATGACGGCTTCATGGAACCTGGAGGCCTCGGAGTCCGTCGGCCTCGGAGGCCAAACTCCGCACACACCAAGGAGCGGTGTCAGCAAGCCAGTTGACTCGTGGATCGTGATGATACGCCGCTGATTACGTAGGCCAGAGGACCATGCTTAGTCATCCCCAACCGCGATTCGGAGATTCCCCAGCAAACATGACCTGGCTCGCATCCCCGTCCCTGCTTTTGTACTCCAAAACCCTTCGGTACTTATCGTATTGCCGACAACCCTCCAAACTGGCCTTCCTTCAAGGGAGGTCCATTGTGACTGCCTCGATTCGATAGATTTCATTCTGTTCAATCATTCTCCACTCCATTTTTCTGCACACGGTTTTGCTTCGTCCAATTCCAATCCGTCGTCTCTTCGCCCTGATCCGCGCTCCACGCACAATCTGCACCGGCAAGTCAAAGATCAACGCAAACGTACTGCTCGCGATACATAGTCTCCGAACCGCCAATCCGCGTGGATTTCGCGCCAATTGCATACTGGGAGTGTGCTGCAGTTTGCTGGGAGTCCCTGCAGTACCCCCCAACTGAGTCAACTGCTCTCAAATTTCAGATCCCTGACAAGCCATAACGTCATCCACGTCACCCAGTGGGTTTCATGGTGGTCGACTACTGAGGTAGATAGCGCGCATCCATCTTCTTTTCAGCGCTACAACTTTTCCTGTTCTATATACCGTTCCGGTGACTGTTGACCGTCGTGATTCTCTGAGAGTCGCCACTCTCCCGACTGATGGCGGTCTCTCTCCTCCCCCGGAGGTTCCGACCTCCCCAGGACCCGGACGCGGAGCCAGGCTGGTTCAAGCGGCAGGTGACTTCGGTGCTGCAGACGGTGTCGCGCCGTGCCTGCGCCCATCCAATTCACCTCGCCGCCATCGCTGCGGTCGCTAGTACGGCCTATGTTGGCCTCCTGGAGGGGAGTATTTCCGATGCCTTCCAAACCCCTGGCGCCGTGCAGTTCGACCCGACTTCAGTGCTGTCGGGCAGCCGGAATTTGCGCCTGGGCGCGCAGACCTCCTGGCGCTGGCAGCTGGAGGATGATGTCGTCCCCAACCCGCGTGAGGTAAGAGAATCTTGAATTTCAGGTCCTCCGCACCAATCTTACCGTGCACAAATGTAGGCGACTCAGCATCTAGCATTGGCAACCCTCCTCTTTCCCGGCTCGTCCGGCTCCTCCGCCCCGCTGCACAGCGAAATCGCCGTTCCTGAGAACATCTCGGCCCACTCGGTCCCTCATACTACGAATCTTTGGGGTAGTCTGTCGCAAGAATCCTCTGTCGCGTTCACCGTCCCGTTTGACTCCCTGCCAGATTTCCTCTCTGTCATCAAGGAAATCCCAGCAGCTGCACCGGAGGACGAGAAAGCTCCGCAGGCAAAATGGGTCATGAAGGCAGCCCGTGGCGTGGGCTCGCGGGGCGCTGTGAAGTCTTGGGTCACCGACGCGTGGACTTCGTTTGTCGATCTTATCAAGGTAAGCTTATCAACATTCCTCGACTGTTCTAGCGGAGTGTCTCTAACTCGACACAGCATGCCGAAACGATCGACATCGTGATCATGGCTTTGGGCTACCTCTCTATGTACCTGACATTTGTATCGCTCTTTTTTTCCATGAGGCGCTTGGGCTCACGGATCTGGTTGTTCACATCCGTGCTCTTTTCGAGCCTTTTTGCTTTCCTGTTTGCCCTTCTTGTCACCACGAAGTTGGGCGTCCCGATCAACATGCGCCTGTTGTCCGAGGGCACCCCGTTCTTGGTGGTGACGGTTGGATTCGAGAAGCAGACGCTCCTGACAAAGGCTGTTCTGTCGGCATTTGTGAACGCAAAGCGTCAGAATGGGCGGCCCAACTCGCCGAAGTCGATTCAAGACTCCATTGACACCGCCATCAAGGAGGTCGGTTTCAGCATTGTTCGCGACTACGCCATCGAAATCGCCATCCTCATCACAGGTGCGGCGTCGGGTGTCCAAGGAGGATTGCGCCAGTTCTGCTTTCTGGCGGCGTGGATTTTGTTCTTCGACTGCCTTCTTTTGTTCACGTTCTACACCACCATCCTCTACATCAAGTTGGAGATCACACGTATCCGGCGTCACGTCGCGCTGCGGAAGGCTCTGGAGGAGGATGGCGTGTCTCGCCGGGTGGCCGAGAACGTCGCCGATCGCAGCGACCCGCCTTTGGCCAGCTCGGACGAAAGTAAAAGCGGGAACCGGAGCTTATTGTCATTCTTTGGTGGCCATAACCAGCCGGGATCCGTGTACAAGTTCAAGTGGCTCATGGTCGGTGGCTTTGTCCTGGTGAACCTCATCAACCTCGGCTCGATTTCCTTCCGCAAATCCAGCCAAGGAGAGAGCTTTGGCGCCATGTCGAGAATCTCCAATTTTCTCGCGCCAACTCCGATCGACCCGTTCAAGGTCGCCGAGAATGGCCTTGATGCCGTCTATGTGGCGGCCAAAAGCAGTCAATTGGAGACCTACGTCACCGTCCTGGCGCCCATCAAGTACAGATTGGAGCAGACTTCGGGCCTTTACGCCCATGCCGCTGGCAATACCGGCTTTGACATCGAATATACGGATCAACTCCTGGATGTCGTGGGCGGCCGGATGCTGGAGAGCTTGCTCAAGTCCGTTGAGGACCCCTTGGTCAGCAAATGGATCATTGCATGCCTCACACTAAGCATCGTTCTGAACGGTTATCTGTTCAACGCGGCGCGATGGAGCGTCCATCAAGCCGATGCTTCTCCTGCCGAGACGAAGCCACCAGCCGAGGAACGTCCCAAGGTCGCGGTAGAATATAAAAATGACGGCGTGGAGCGGACCTTGCAGGAGGCGGAAGCGATGGTCAAAGAGAAAAAGGCTTCGCTCCTGAATGACGAAGAGCTGATCGAGCTCGCTCTCCGAGGGAAGATTCCGGGCTATGCGCTTGAGAAGTCCATGGAGGACCAACCGATCATGAGCCGACGGGAGGCATTTGAGCGGGCTGTCAAGATCCGCCGAGCTGTCGTGGCTCGCACGCCGGCCACTTCCGCCCTGACTGCTTCCCTGGAGACGTCGTTGCTGCCATACAAGGACTACAATTACACGTTGGTCCACGGTGCCTGCTGTGAGAACGTGATTGGTTACCTTCCTCTCCCACTTGGTGTGGCTGGTCCGTTGACCATTGACGGGCAAAACTATTTTATCCCCATGGCTACCACGGAGGGCGTGCTAGTGGCCAGCACTAGCCGCGGCGCCAAGGCGATCAATGCCGGCGGTGGTGCAGTGACAGTAGTTACTGGTGATGGGATGACGCGCGGTCCATGTGTCTCGTTCCCGTCTCTTGCCCGTGCTGCCGAGGCAAAAAACTGGATCGACTCGGAAGCCGGCTCGTCGATCCTCCGCGAGGCGTTCAACTCGACCAGCCGCTTTGCCCGGCTTCAGCAGTTGAAGACGACCCTGGCCGGAACGTATCTGTACATTCGATTCAAGACGACGACCGGGGATGCCATGGGCATGAACATGATTTCCAAGGGCGTGGAGAAGGCCCTCGCGGTCATGGCCAATGAGAGTGGTTTTGACGATATGAAGATTATCTCGCTGTCGGGCAATTACTGCGTGGACAAGAAGGCGGCGGCGATCAACTGGATCGACGGCCGTGGCAAGTCCGTCGTTGCGGAGGCGATTGTTCCGGGCGATGTGGTGAAATCGGTGCTCAAGAGTGACGTTGACTCCCTGGTGGAGCTCAACACGAGCAAGAATCTGATCGGTAGCGCCATGGCTGGCAGTGTTGGTGGATTCAACGCCCACGCATCCAACATTGTCACGGCCATTTTCATCGCGACTGGACAGGATCCTGCGCAGAATGTGGAGAGTAGCAACTGCATTACGATTATGAAGAAGTGAGTCCCCGTTTGTTTCTGGATGCTCGGAATTTGATGAAATACTGACCAGCGCGCGTAGGGTTGAAGGTAATCTGCACATTTCGGTGTCGATGCCGTCGATTGAGGTGGGCACGGTTGGTGGCGGTACGATTCTAGAGGCGCAGTCGGCGGTGTTGGAGATGCTCGGCGTCCGAGGCCCGCATCCCAGCAACCCCGGCGAGAACGCGCGGCAGCTGGCGCGCATTGTCGCCGCCTCCGTGCTTGCGGGAGAGCTCAGTCTGTGTGCTGCTCTGGCGGCTGGCCACCTTGTGAAGGCACACATGGCGCACAACCGCAGCAATGCGTCGAGTGCTGTGCCGACTCGCTCGACCACGCCTGTGTCGGCGGCCGTGGGTGCCGCGCGCAGCAATGTTCATCTATCGATGACGTCCGCCAAGTAACGATTGTGGGCATGACGAATCTGACGAGGAGAGACATGG
Organism: Thermomyces dupontii; assembly: GCF_041956625.1. Taxonomy (NCBI): domain Eukaryota; kingdom Fungi; phylum Ascomycota; class Eurotiomycetes; order Eurotiales; family Trichocomaceae; genus Thermomyces; species Thermomyces dupontii. The sequence continues at coordinate 239,141 of NW_027192310.1, read as the reverse complement.
CTCGACGGAGGACTATTGAATATTCATCATGGTCATGGTGTGAGAACGGTATTTTATTCTCTTAATAATCATCTCGCAGAACAGACAGAAGAAAAATGATCCGAGGCGGATGCCAACATTTCGACCATCTGCCTGGAGGGTGTTTCATTGGGTGTGTATGTGTACATAGATGACTGATCCTGTATCAATATGAAGAGCGGCCGCCGCAGCGACACTATTAATCATTGATATGTTATTCAGTCTCGGTTTCTGATGCTGACTACTCCGTACTGTAGTCGGAAAAGTGTTGTCTTTCGTGAGATGATGATCGCCATAGTCCCGGTGTGTATGTATTTATTCTTAGCCTGCAGGAGGCTACTCCGTACGGAGCATTCGGAATAATATTCTGTTTCTCTATCGTTTCAATGGGCCCTCATAGCTATTCTATTCTCCTGTTTGATCAGCCCCGGGGTGTTTCAGTGACTTTATGCTTCCACCCTTCTCTTTCAGGAAACAAAATAGCGAGATACAGTACAGTACTCCACAGGTGACTCCGTACGGAGTACTCGTACTCGTACTCGTCCATACGGAGTACCTTGATCTGTGGCTAGCTGATGATGCCTGAGGCTTGTTGTGTGGCTGGGCACGGCTGTTTCGGGCCAGGTCCACCACCCATGCTGCGCAATGATTGGTTCTAAGCTACTTGTCTAAGGCCATGTGTCTGATCGGAGAAATCACTTGCCAAATCGATGCCGGACAATTGCCCAACGTGGTTGCTTTGTGGCTCATCCCTTTCCTGTTTGGACTGGATGGCTGAATTAGGCAATGCAGGTTTTTGAGCGTCGGACCGCGTGGGAAAACTCCCTTTTCTCTTCCTTTCTCTCTCTTGATCTCTGAACAACTGGAGAGATTGTCACCGTCACCTCCTGAGTCCCTGTGTCTCGTCCAAGCTGCATCTCTGACTGGCCAAAGGGGGGTGTCCAGCCCTGGCGGGTCTGGCTAGCAGAGCCGAGCGCTGATTGGCCCATGCAACCGTCGGCCTGGGTCCAGTTCATATTCACCCTGTGTAGCCCGAACTCCCGCAGTCTTGAAAAAAAGACGAAGAAATGCCAAAACATTCCTGTAGGGGTCTATGCGAAGGAGAGCGACTGAAGAGCGTGCTCCATAGAATCAGAAATTTTTCTTTGTTCTCTGTAAGTCGATTTGTGGCTTCGTCCCCTCGACCTGGTCCATTGGGCGGCGTTGACTGACTGGTCTCAAGTCCAACAACTCCCCTGTCTCTTCTTTCGCTCGACACGACTCGCCAGCGACGCTCCCCGGAGGAGAGAAATCATAAGAAAGTTTTTTTCTGTTTTTTTTTCTTTCCCTTCGTTGATGTCCGGTCCCTTTGATCCCGTCATGAATTCGTGACCAACAGTGCGACGAACGCAAACGAACAAACACACGCGCCTCGATCCCATAGATGCTTCCCACAAAGTCCTGAGTGTGCGATTTCCGCCATGAACAGCCGCAACGGCACCATGTCCCCCGTGTCAGTCGATGGAAGCGATTGGTCCGGTATCGGCCAGTACCAGAATGGCGCGGGTGCCAAACCCCCGGATTCTGCGCCCTACTCCCCGTCGGCGCCGGGTCCCACGCCTCCGGCTTCTGGTGGCGGCAATCCGGGGCCAAACAATGGCTTGAATGTCAATGCGCCCAACGGAAATGGAGCGCCGCGGTCGCATGGTGCGGACCAGGGCGGTATGCCGTCCCCCCCGGCGTCGGTCGCGGGGCCTCGGTCGAGCCAGGGGACGCTGTCCGACCAGCAGAGTGTGCGATATCGCCGAATGGAGGAATCTCTTGCACAGCATTACACGGCCCTGCGCCGATTCTTGGGAAATGGATACCCGAACGAGCGCTCGACGGTGCGCAGCAACAAGGCGCGTGACAAGCTCCTGCGACTCTCGCCGGCGCAATTCCATGAACTGAGCACTGATGTCTACGACGAATTGATCCGTCGACAGCAGGCCGCTGGCGGGCCCAACCGTCCCCCGCGACCCGATGTGCCACCCTGCTTACCTCCGCGGCCGGACTTCCACGAGAAGCGCAACCAGGCCCGGCAGAAGCTTGCCTCGCTGCAGCCTGGGCGCTTCCGCGATCTGGCCACTGATGTTTTGACGGAATTAGAGCGGCGGTTTCCACAATTTGCGCAAATGGATCCAATGGCCCCCCGCGGCCCGCCGCCGCCGAATGGCTTTCGGGGTTCGAGTGGTCATCCGCCAAATGGTTACCCGGGAGGTCCGCGTCCGGCGTCCCGAGGCCCTGGGGGCAGGGGTCCGCCGCCTCCGAACGGACGATTCCCACCACGGCAGCAGTCACTGAGCGGCGATCCCATGGCCATGAACGATGGAAATGCGCCTCTACCCAAATCGTTCCAAAGCAATACGATTGTGCCGAACAAGAGCACGATGGTGGAGGATGACGATGACGATGGACCAGGAATTGACAGCGATTACGACAATCGCAGTGATGCCTTTGCGTTGGACGGCGTCCTACCCAGTCGGCGAGACACGCAAGCTACCATGGCAGACAAGAAGCAACTAGCAGAGGCGCAGTCGCAGGTAGCGTCCTTACAAGAGCGTATCGAGGAGCTGGAGAAGACTTTGAAGGTCAAGGATGAGGAAATCTCAAGGTTACAGGACGAGCATGAGAAATCTCAGGTAGGATATTTTTTTTTCTCTCATTTTGAGGTTTTCCCGTTCAGCTGACTGGCAACAGATCAGCAGTCTTGAACGGCAAGAATGGGAGGATACCAAGGCCGATCTGGAGAGCAAGGTCGCGCAGATCGAAAGTTTGAACAATTCGCTCCAGTCGGAACTTGAAAGGGAGCGTGCTGAGCGGTCGGAAATGGAGCGGGATCTCCGGGAACAGCTGGAGGCGGCGCAGAGCATGGGTGGTGGCGGTGATCTGCAGGGACGGTATAACGATCTGGAGATGCGGCACCAGACGATGCAGTCCGAGCTGCGGGAACAGCAGCGGATCACCGAGGAAGTGCGACGAGAAGCAGCGAGCTTTTTGAAGGAGATGCGGGCGATGTCGGAGCGCAGCGCGGAGAATTGGGAGCGAGAGGAGAAACTGTCGCGAGAGGTGAACCGGCTGGAGGAAGAGGTCAAGGAGTGGAAGACGCGGTACATACGAGCGAAGACGCAGCTGCGGCATATGCGGACGTCATCCGTGGGTCTGGGCAATGTCCGGCCGACCGTAAGCAGGGAGCACGAGCTGATGTCGCCGACGGGTATGGTGAAGGACATGCACGTGACCAAGTTTCAGACCTCGATCGACGAGCTGCTGCGGGTGGCGCGGACAGCGGAGCCCGGCACGGTGCTGGATCAGATGAAAACCGTGGTGGCCGCGGTGCGGCACATCACGCAGGATTTGGAGCGGGCGACGTCGGGCGGCGGCGCGGAACAGCAGCAGCTGACCCCCGCGCAGCGCAAGGCCAAGTCACGCGTGTCGGCGACGGCGAACAACCTGATCACGGCGTCGAAGAACTATGCCAGCTCGGGCGGGCTGTCGCCGGTGTCGCTGCTGGATGCGGCGGCGTCTCACCTGACGACGGCGGTGATTGAGCTCCTCCGGCTGGTCAAGATCCGGCCGACACCGGCGGAGGAGCTTGAGGAAGCCAACGAAGATGAGGACGTGATCGGATCGCCAGGATATTTCAGCGTCGCACCGAGCCAGAGCCGCATGAGCAATAACGACTCCATCTACAGCGCGATCAGCTCGCCGTCGGTACGGTCACGGACGCTTGCAGCGTCGCGGCGCCGCACGATATCCCGCAGCGGGATCATCCCGCCGACATCGGCGGCAAACCAGGAACTAACGGAGCTGAAGCTGTACCTGGACGAGCAGACCGAGGGCTTGGTACAGACGATCCAGGGCCTGGTGGGCAGCATCCGCGCAGGTGAGCCAATGCCGGCGCTGCGCAGTCACCTCGTCGGCATCTCCGGCGTGGTCGGCAACGTGGTGTCGGCGACGGAGCGCGCGATCCACAATAACCCGCAGTTCCGGGAGCGCCTCGCGCCGGTGGTCCAGAACCTGGCCGCGAGCGCAGACCGACTCAAGACTGCATACGACGACTCCAGCTCCGACGCCGGCGCATCAAGCCGCCTGCCCCCAATCGCGTTCGAAGTCGCCCGCGAGACCCGGGAGCTCGTCTCGCGGGTTGACCAGCTGCTTTTGCCGCCGCCGCCGCCGCCACAACAACAACAACAACAACAGCAGCATCAGCCGATGCCAGCCGTAGCGAATGGTCAACTGCACGGCGATGAAGAGGATGATGATTTCCGCTAGACAAGCCTTTTCTCTCTCTCTCTCTCTCTCTTCGCCATGAGACATGATCTTTTGTTTCTTTCTCCCTCCCGTTTGATTTGACCTTCTGACTGATGAATCCGGGCCATGCTCATGCTTGACCGGTCATTATTATATACAATTCTATACGAGTCTTGATGGGATCTGGGTCTATCTATCTTGTCTCTTTTCGATTATTTCTTTTTTTTTCTCAGTTGATCCCGTGAAACTGTCCGTTAGTCCGAACTGCCGGTCTGGTGTAAATTATTTTTCTCTTCACCCTTTTTTTTCTTTGCTTTCTTCGATATTTTCTCTTCGTGGTTGATATTTATCCAACATTACTCTTAACTAGTTCATATTATTCCTCGTGACTCTCGCGGTTGTTAAGTGTGGGTGCAATGGGTACACCACTTCTACTATACTAACTGGTTTGGATGGACTCAAGTCATTTCTGATATTCCTAAGAGTCAGGAACCAGAGCATTTGGTTTCTATTCTTTGATATTCTATAAACTACTTTTGATGTATGGAATATTACTTCAGTTGTTATTAATATGATATTAAACATGTTTTTCGATTTTTGAACAGAGTTTAGTAAGTACTATTGCTTGCTTCATAGCAGAACAACAATAATAAACACCATCTAAAATAACTATATAACTCAATTCCATGGCATCAAGAAAAAAAGGAAAAGCGAATCAACCAAGCAAATCATCAAGCGCCGAACCCTTACCAGCACCTGCACCCGCAGTCGTCGCAGCCGGCTTCGCACTACCCGTTGTCGTCGTCGACGCGGCGGGTGTTGACGAAGCAGAGGCCAACGACGCCGCCCCCCAAATCCCCTCGCTAAACTTCTGCTTCGCCATACTCTCCAGATTCGGGCCCTTGTTGCTATTTGCGTCTTTCTTCTGGATGCCCGCGCTGGCGCTGGCGGTGGACCACAGCGATCCGAAGGCGTCGGTGGCGCTACTGGACTTGGCAGCCGGCGATGTGGGCTTCGTTGTTGTTGTTGTTGTTGCAATGCTCGATGTTCGCGAGGAGGCGGTGGATGCGCCCGTTGTGGACGGGGCGATCGTCGATGGCTGAGTGGTGGTGATTGATGTGTAGTAGTTTGGCGTGGCGGGTTGGAAACCAGTGGCTTTTGGTGGTTGTTGTTTGGGCTGCGGCTGTGCTTGAGATTGGGTTGGTGAGGAGAGGCCCGTCAATGCCGGCGTGGATGCCGTCGTCGAGCTTGTTGGCGTCGGTGTCAGGGAGGAGAGCGCTGCCAGGCCCGTTAGGCTTGCACCCTGTGTGCCGGACACGGGCTGCGGTGCGGCAAACTGAGTGGTGGACGACGTCGTTGTTGTCGTCGTTGGCGGGGGGATCGTCGCGGCCGAAGTCGGGGCTGGAGTGGCGGATTGGAAATCATCAAATTCATCGTCGTCCTGTGACAGCACATCCAATCCATTACCCGTCACCGGCTGCTTGCCTGCCGCTGTTGAAGAAGTTGTAGTCGTCGGCACAGTCACCTGCTCCTCCTCACCAAAGTCGACCAGATCCGCCTCGGCCGGCTTCGGCGGTGGTGCAGGCTTGGTCTCGCGCTTGGGCCCCGATCGTTGCGGCGACGTAGGGGCCTCCGCATCCCCTTCATCATACTCTTCAAACCGATTAATCCGGCGGGGTACATCCCGGAACTCGCTGGGCCCACCGCCGCCGAACCCGCCCCCATCACCGTAGACGCCTCCACTGTAGCTCCCGAAACTATCGCTGCCGAATCCGCCGTATCGCCCCGTACGGCCGACGCCGCTGCCACCGGAGAATCCGCCCATGACCAGGCCGCCTTCCATCCCGCCAAACTTGTTGCGGTTCGCCCGCGCCTTTTTGCGCTCCGCCCGGATCAGGTCTACGTCACTCAGCAGCTTGACGAGCTCCTGCGATCGGTTGCGCACGTTGATTCCTTGATCTTTGCCGTTCTGATCGATGTAGTGGAACTGTCGCAGCATGCGCAGCAGCGACATGTGCGCGCGGGCGTCATCCACAACGCGCTCGGAACCGTTCTTGATCAGAAACTCGAGAAGTTGAAGGGCCTGCAAAGCATCACATTCGGTCTCAGCTTCCATACTCTTTTGCATCTCCACAGCCGTAGTAAACTTTCACCAACCTTATAAATCTGCCTCCATTCCTCCGCCGACTTCTCGGTAAACCGTCTGTAGATCATTGTCATGATCTCGTTCAATTGTTGGCTTGTCCCTCGTCAGCCGCCCTTGCAATTCCTCCTATTCAGGAGTAATATAACTGACTAATTATGTGTCCCGTTGGCAATCTCCTGCATCAACGTCGATGACGCTCCCCATGGCTCATTGTTGGTGGCCTCGCGGACCTATTTCTCTCCGTTCGCATCCATATCAATCCATCCATACAACAACCAGAACAATACATACCTTTGCCTCCATCTCCGTATAATTCATGACCGCTAATCAATGCCCCCCAAAAAAGCCGGCGTCAGAAAGATCTCCCTGGGGAGGGGAAAGGTTGGGATAACCCCATTACTAACCATTTTGCACTTTGCGCACACCTGCCTTGATATCGTACAAGGTCAGGTTGCTGACCTGTTCTTTCAGACTTGCAAAGTCCATGGTGACGGGTGCCACGCGCAGTGCAGTCTGAGCACCTCGACAGAAAAGAACGGTAAGTAGCCAACCGGAGTCAGGTTATATGAACAGAGCGCCCACGACGAATCGACAAGCGCGTGGTCTACCACAGAACAGGGTGCCTGTTGAGGGGACTGCAGAGTATTGAGTCGTTCTTGACTCTGTCGCCTGAACTAGCAGCGGGAACAGGCGTTGGGCTCCAGGTACGGAAGCCGGGGGCGGAATCACGTGACGATCACCGACAGTGTCTCATCCGCTTGTAGTTTGCTTTCTATGACCAGTTGCTTTCGAGTTCCAATAATCCAGTCTTGACTAAGGAAGCTCGACATCATTAATAGACCGAGAATATACCATGGATGCGAGAAAAACCATGCATTCAATATATGCTACGAATACGTACAACGAGAGGCAAAGTACTAAGTAACATGCTGAAGTACTTAGTACTGAGCACCGTCATCGCCATGAATGACGGTCACAGCAAACAAAAGAAAACATTTGAAAAGAAGGCACCATAACACATAAATCAGACATCCTGGCCGAAAAGAAATAACAATCCGAAACGCCTTGGTGAGACCGGCCCCCAAGCCTCGTCAAGTCGTGATCCGTATCATTAAACATTGATCATGATAGCAAACCCATTACTCATTATAGAACTTCTTCATAATCAGATGCAAAAAGAGGTTGACGTTGACCCGAAGCGTCCCCTCGAAGAAGTCGAGGAACTGCGTGTTGTTGAACTGCGCCTGCAGCAGGTCGTCCAGCGGCACCTGGGCGCTGGCGCCGGGAATCATAAGGTTGCCACTGCTGCCCTCGAGCGTGAAAATTCCGATCTCGTTACTCGAGATGGTTAGGTCGACGCGGTCCCATTGCCGCTCGTTGTACCCCTTCCAGTACACAAGAACACCCTTCTCGGCGAGGTTGCGGGCCGAGTACTTGTAGGATCCAAACCTGAACACCCGACCGGACTTTTGCAGCTCCCGCTCGTGGTCCCATTGTTTGGTAAACGGCAAGAGAAATCTCTTCTTGCCCTTCTTGTTTTGAAGAGTGTTCATGGCTTGCTCGATGTAGTCGTTGTACGCCTTGACCTGCTGCTCGAGGTACACCGCTTGCTCATGGAGCCTCGACAACGTCAGGCGCACGCTTTCGAGTTCTCGCTGTCGTTGAATTCGACGTCGATGCTTGGTTCTGATGTCCACCGCGATCGAGTTCAGAATATCCTGGTAATGATTCTGACGGGTTATCTTGCCAACTTTCTCCAGCTCCAGGATGTTTTCCAGCGCCACGCGCTTGAGATCTGCGTAGCTCATGGTACTCAAGTCGAGCATGGTATTCGCTTCCGAATACGCACTCTTTCGACTATTATGCGTTGACAATTCGTCGCGCACAAGAGCGCGCCATCGTGCCTCGTCTTCTTCTGTTGGCGGCTTGACCATGATCTCCATCAGATTCGCGCCAGACTGCACTCGGATGATGTACAGAATGCATCTTTTCGTTTCTATGAACAGCGCTTTAATGCCGGCTTCTGGATCTGCAGAGCGATGTCAGAAAGAAGTGATTGAAAATGTTGAAATCAAAGCCATACCTTCAGGGTTCGCCAGCCGAGGGTGCAACGTCAGACAGATTTCTGAAGAGCTAACATTCCCCAATTCATTCTCGTTGGTCTTGACATTGCCCAGATCTCGGATGATCTCTCTCAGAATGTCATCCGGCTTCGAGCATAGATGGTCAATCTCCGAGGCCACGAGTTTGTGAATGCAGAAAATGTCCGACATTTTGATGTAAAGCGTGGGTTTCGTCTTTGCATAAAGGTCATTAAACTCGTCAATGTCGAAATAACTCTCTGCATCCTGAACAGAAATCACTGAAGGCAACCGTTAGGGATATTCCACTCAGAATTCCGATTGAGCACTTACTCTCGCCCCAAATCTTCCCCAGTCGCAAGATTGAATCGCCCAAATCTTGATTGAGTGGCTGCAAGTAAACATTCTCAGCTCCAAACAGCCTGCCGGAGGCCACCTGGCTCAGAACCTTGCAGATCTCTCCGAGGTTCCGTCTCTGCCGAGGATCCAAGCCACTATCCACGACGCCGTGTTTTTCGGGTTCAAGTATAGCCGATCGGAAGTAATGCCTCCAGATACATTGTCCAACCAGCTGGAGAATATAGCCCCGATCCTCATCCCCAAATTGTGAAATCAAAGCTTCATACATCTCCTTTGCGATATAGCGGATACCGAAGGGCATTTTCGAGACACACTCCTCGAATCTGGAGAGGAACTGCTGGGTGATGTCTCGAAGGTCCTGGAGATGTTGGATGAACGTAGCCCGAGTCTCGGGATCCCGAATGGCCTCCTCGGTCGTAACGTCTGGTTTCCGTCGGATCTGGCCAGTTCGAAGTCGCTCGTTGGTGATGCTTGCGCGATAGATCCTCAGCGGATCGCTCTCGAGGTCGAGCTCCGTGTTCTCAATCAGCCATTCCTTCACCAAACCATGCAACACCTCACGCAGGAACTTGCGGTCTTTTGGAGACTTGCCATAGGCAGTGAGGAGTCTAGTCCAGAATGAGTTGCAGCGCATGTAGTCCTGGAGCGTCGGGCAGCTTTGGATCTCCTCTTTGGCCGACCTCGCAAGCAATTTGACCAAGTAATACTCCTCGCGTCTTTTTTGCGCGTACCCGAAGACGCCCATCATCAGGTGACGGATCCGCTCGTACTCCTTCTCTGCGGTGTTCTGTTCACGCAGGCGTCGGAACAGCCGGGCGAGATACTGAGGTTGGGTCTGCAAAAGGAAGAACAGATCCTGGTATTGTTCCAGCTTCTTTCTCGAGTTCTTGTTCAAAGCTTTAAGGTCGAATGGATCCTTTGATGTGATATCCCGGTTCGACAGCAGAGACCCGACATGGCCACCGAAGTGCTTTTGGTGTTTGATGACCTCGTCAAGAGTAATTTTGTTCTTGACCAGGAGAGCAATCTTGATATCCAGCTGAGTCACGTACTGATCTGCCAGCTCGTTCTGGCGAACCTGTTGCACCACCATCTTTCGAAGCCGCTCAAACTCAATCTCTTCGTCAAAATCAAAATCACTGTCGTTCAGCAGATGCACGAAGCCCTTGATGGTGCCCACTGGTGGATTCTTCCCGCTCGTCAAGCTCTTGTAGGCTTGCCCCTGGATCTTGCCTCGCACGTAACTCTGCACTTTGACCACCTTCTCCATATTCTTCCGATAGTACTCTTGTTTCTCGGCGAAGCGGGTGCGAACAAGCTTGCCTCGGATCAGTGCTTGCAGCTGAGTGATGATGTCTTCTTTGCCCTCCAGGTCCGAAAGGATCTTGCCAACCTCGAGTCGCACGAGCATGGCCCTTGCGAGCCCCTGAAGTTGAACAATCTCGGCTTCGTTCTCCTGGAGTCTGGACAGCGGACCGCCAATGTCCTGTCGCACAAGAGCGGCTCGAGCTAGAGATTGTAACGTGGTGAACGTCTGCTCGTGCTGCTGGAGAGATTGCCATTTGCCCCTCAACTGAGTTCTCAGCATGAAACCACGAGCAATCGCTTGCAGCATCAGCACCTGTGGCTCAGCTTCTTTCAAGAGTCTCTTTTGCTGCTCTAGATGCTTGCGCACGGACTGGGCACGCCAAAGACTTTGGAATAATAAAATCGAAGGTTCCTGCTTTTGCAATTGGCTCCGGAGTCCCTCGAGTCTCTCTCGAACAGCCGCACCCCGTACGATTGACTGGAGGGAACACCACTTCTGGGACAACTTCTGAAGAGTTTGTCTCAAATTGTTGACGCGTGTTCTTGCTGCCGTGGCGCGAGCAGCAGATTGGATGGAAACGATGGATGGAGTCTCCTGCGCAAGCGAGTCAAGAGTCTGGCCAAGCGCCCGTCGCTGCAGCATACCACGAATGGCTGCTTGGAGGAACTGGATCTCGTTTTCGGATTCCTTGCTTTGCTCCTGCTGCTCGAAGGCCCTTTTCCGCAACAGCGCGCCCCGGATGGCGGCTTGAATGAGCTTGACACCCGATTCCTCTTTGCGCATCCGGCTCTTCAAGTACTGGACCTCGACCCTGGCCTTTCGTCCCCTGACCAAACTCTGAAGCTTGAGAACCACTGGCTCTTTAGCTTTCCACCACTGCTCATTTCTTTGCAGGCGGGCTCGCACCAGGAAGCCCCTAACTGCCGCCTGCAGGTTGGTTGCAAAGCGGCGCATGGAAAGTCGATAGCCAATAATCTGGCGCGCCCACTCGCCCCGAATTCTCGACTGGATGTCTACAATATAATGCTCATTGTCCCACAGTTCGTTCATCATCTGCCCAAGCCGAACTCGCAACACCGCACCGCGGATCTGCGCCTGGAAGTCAGTGATGACATCCTCGCGCTCGTGAAGTTCGCGCGCAATCCGTTCTTCCTCCGTCTCGACGGGCTCTGGCTCTGGCTCCGGCTCCGGTTCAGGTTCGGGTTCGGGTTCAGCACCAAATGAAGCGCCTATGCCCGAAAAACTTGGCATACTAACCCCAGCCTTGTCCAAGTCTTTTTGAGTTTGCTCAAGTTCATGGTGCTCAAATTCGAGTTGACCGACCAGGTTGCAGATCCGGAAGTCAACGATGCCGTTCTTGTACAGAAGCCAAGACAGAGCATGAATGCAGTGAATGACCTTCGGGATGTTCTTCTTCTCGTACAGGTCAATAAGTTCGAATCGAAAAATGTCTGGGAGCTGGACCTCGTCGAGAAATCGAAAGAAAAGAGCGATATTGTCCGAGTGGCGATACTGCAACTTTGGATGGCGGAAGATGCGAAACTTTCTGTTAGGATACAGAGCCTGTACGATCTCTGCCAATGTTACTCCGTCTCGCAGCGCCTCTTCCAGCTGAACAATAGGGGGAATTTGTTTCTGAATGACGTTCTCGATCCACTCTTTTGCTTCGCCTATGTGGCAGAGGTATTCGTAGGCTTGAAGATATTGTCGTTGCTTGTCCATCCAATTCCCTGCCGCCCATGACGACGCACTCTTGGGCCTTGGATTATTTGACCCACGGAGGGAATCGGATCGCTTGAGTCTTCGCCTTCCCTGCAAGCCCACAACCGATGGAGACGATGCGCCGATGGAGAATTCCTCATCTTCCCCGGACTGGGCGAACTTCGATAGAGTGCGGAGATGTCTCGTCGAGGACTTCCGGAATGTTTCGAGTTCCGGTGCGGTCAAGGCTGTAGTCAGTGGCGGCGGATGAGGACTCGAACGACCGTACGAATGCTGAGATCTAGGACGAGGCGGGGTCTGAGGGGAGTTCTCGCGTTCGTCGGCTTGATCCGAGGATTCATCATCTTGCCATCGTATCCGACGTTTGGGTGTTCCTAATGGCGACTGTGATTTCCGAATTTCGGCTTCATCAACTGTATGACTTCGCATATGGCGGGAACCCTGAGAACCCTGTCTCGTCACGGCCTTGGGCGACGAGTTTGGAGGTTGGGGCAGGGGGCGCAGTGAACGACGAACATTGCCGTACGTCTCGGCTGCGCTCATTGCACTCTCGCGTGGTGGAGTATATTTTACTGCCATCGCTCCTAGGTCGCTTCTACCCCGTTTGTGACCGAAGTTCACAGTGGAGGACATGGTCGAGCCGGAGGAGACGGTACTCGACCGACTTGAAGCGGCTGAATTAAAAAAAACAGATGATGCTGATGAGATCGTGGATGCAGTCGAGCCATGTCTGAGTGGACTGGGGATTGGACTCCCAGAATCCGTTTGTGCCCGTTTCAATGATGCACTGGACATCACTGAGAGCGCAGTTCAGGTCGAGATGCGATAGGCAGCAGGACAAACGTTATCACTTTCGGGACGCATTACTGCGCCAGCGTAACAAAGGGTGAGCGGAAGAATGTGACTGCGATTGTGAGGTGCTGCGCCCCCTCTGGAGCAAGGGATGGGCAATCTAGGGCGGAAACTGACGCTGACCCGTCACGCCAGTTTTGAATGTAAGTGGGCTAGAAGAGATGAACAATGAAACAAAATTGCACGAGCTTTTGTTGAGATGAAGCACACGGGTGAGACAAATTGCTTTCGAAAAATTGAGATAAATCGCGATGTCGGGGGTGAAGGCGAGGTTGACAACACCAAAACAAAATCCCAGAATTGGAATAGCGCCATCGGTTGCCAACAGTTACCAATGTTTATCATCACGTGATGCTTAACAGACCCTCACCACGTGACAACAGTCAAAGTCAATAGCAACACTGGTGACGCGCGCGTGCCCTGAAATGAAGAGGGCCTCGCGGCCTCGGTTTTGATTTAGTACTAGTATTGACTACCTAGTACCTGTACCTAAGGTACGGATAGACTCTAGGTAGTAGACTTTTAGTGGCCAAAATCGCCCTGTTACCCATCAAAGGACGACTTTCTGCCTGCCATGGTATCCGTTTGATCGAGACAAAGAATCATTCATCCATCATGGACGCCATCATTCAAGCCATCCCACTTCCTCTAAGTACGTTTTAATACTACTATATGTACATATTGGCAGCAAGGTGCGAAAGAAGTGTGGTGATAGCTGAGTTCCATGCCAAATGTCTCGCACCCAGAGGCCGATCAGGGAACGGGAGGGTTCACTGCGCAAAATCCTGCTATCAAGGAGGATAAGCACATCTTGATTGCCTGGATACTCCAGGCTGCTGTGTCAGACTCCTCATAACAACTTGGAAGAGTACTGAAGGCATTAGGGACGGACTATCAATGTCGGGTATCGCATTAGTACTTATTCTTGTTTCTGCTGCTACGCATTGTAGTGGTAATTTTGTTCATAACAAGCAAGTCTAATTGCCAAGGCCACCTTACTCTCAAACCTAAAGTTGATGCAGGGCATGGCTTCAAAGATCCGTACGAACCCTGGTCATGTGCGGAAACCGGGTTAAATGCACAGCATTGACAACGCTGGATGGAAGGATCATAGTAATACCAGGAAAGGCATCAATTTCACTCCAACTCAACCCATTGCACCTAGCACTTGGCCAGAAAGCCTACAACGGGTGGTAAGTATGCATTCTTGATTCTTCCAGACGAGAAGTTCTGGTGCTTACCGAAATACTTGACATAATCACTGTTCGAGATGGCAACCCAGTAGCCATTGGAGCTCACCTTTGCCCACTTACTGAGACATCATTAGCCTCATGCTCCAACTTAAGTCAACCATTCAAGACGGGTCCATGATTTCGGGGAAACGAACGGGTCACCGTTGACAGGAGTGGTGTTCTTGTCAGTAAAGCACTTAAGTTTGAGACGAGTGCCTTTCGAGTATTGACCAACAGCCGTGCAAGACGTCCGCGGGCACTTGCGGTACCGGAGACCGTCGACTTTGACGACAGCGTCGGTGTCCCATCGCTTCTCGAGTTCATTCACATCCGATTCGGGTGCGAAAGCCAGAGTCGGAGAAGTATCGGCTTCGCCCACGACAGCAGTCGCGGCCTCCTCAGCGACTGGATGAGCAAACACCGCAAGAGGTACAAAAGCGCTGAGAAAAAGCGTGGAGAGTTTCATTTTGAGGAAAGAATGCGGTTGTCGAAGACTCTGCTCAATGTTGTTGTGCCTTTTGTTTTCTCGCCTAATGGCAGAAGACGAGGGAAATTTCGAGCCTGTATTTATGTTGCCTCAAGACGTCTGATTCCATCACGGAGAAAATTGATTCCAGCTGAGGCTCGTGTCGTAGTCAGCATCAAATATACGACAAAGATGCGCAGGTAAGGTAATTAGGTTGATCCTTCTCGTATTCAAGCAGTATGCATAGCAACGTTCAGTGTACTCCGTACCGGTGGTAGAATCCTGCGAGCGTGACCAGCCACTGCGGGTAACTGAGGTCCTTTCCTATTGGCGAGAAATTACCTGTACGGAGTACTGAACTCGAGTCAAATGGGTTGCAGTCTCCAATCTGATTGGAAGAGTCAACCAGATGGATTGAATGGCACCTAGAGGTGCTCGTAGAAGTAGGTTAGGTACCTAAGGTAGGTCTTCATCCATCCATATTTGGTGTGAAATGCTGCTCACAATGTGTCCAAATCTCAGACAGTGCCTATCTTTACCCACGAGGCGAGGAACTGACAACTGCAATGATAGTATGGTTCTTCGAAGCCCTTTACGATTCGACTTTCTGCTTTATATTGTTGGCGTCAAACTGGAATCGGGTTGGTGTGCACTTCAACGTGTCCTGACTCTGCCCAAACTTTGTACTTAACCTCTTCAGCCTGTAAGCATCGGTGCGAATACAGTACTCACATGATCCTACAATGACCGTCCAGTGCCTTTCAAGATATCTACTCACCATCAACATTCTGCGCGATTAAAGCGGGCCATTGCATTGATACCATATTTTTGGCAGGTTTCTCGAGCAACGCCTTCTTCCTTCGTCCGTGAAGAGAATCAGACTCCGAACTATGATCCCAAGAACATCGTATTATTCAGCTCGTGTTGGACAGGCTATCTTCCGGCGATATCGTCTCATCTCAGCTTGGCTGGGGAGCAAGTTCTACTGTTTGGCTAGGAAAGGACTCGAGTTGGTCAGTGCACCCATCCCAATATGCTTGCGTTAATAGCACTGTAAAGTTGGATGTGGAAGTCAAACCGATATGTGACATGGAAAATTACAAATTGTGGTAAATAAGAGCAAAGATCTTAATTCTGCCAGGAAGAAGTAGAGGTTTCGCATTGAATATTGTTAGCTGCATTCTGGTGGCGAAGGCCGAGACTACATCCGGCTTGTTTGAGAGTCTTTTCCTATCCCGGGTGCGCTTGGAGATCATTTGTGCTTATTATTTGCCCCGTTAAGAGAAACACTCTGGCTTTTGGGGAGACACCTTGGAAGCAATGGCGAGCCTGTCGCCGTCCTTTTGAAGCCATCTCTGAAAACGCCGCTCCTTGGCCTTGACTTTCTCCATTCTGAGTGCCGTGATTCCCTGATCATATACAAGAAGGTAGGCTACGGTGTTTGCCAACCCCCAGTTCTCTAATCCTAGAAAAGATCTCAAGGACAATTTTCTCGTGGGTTTCGAGGTCCTGGGTTTTCTTGGGATCTACACTCGCCAACAAGAAAGCAGTCCCGCTCCGTGTTGGGACGTTGATGGTCGCTCTGTGTTTTAGTCTCGTCCAGACTTCGGGCCTCTGAGGAAAGGCGTATGATTAAGATCAACAACTTCAGCGCCGCCGTTTTTGACAACGTTGATGAGCCTCATAACCATGATATCCAACCTTTGCGTTTTGTGAGCCACAGGTGCTCTTGAAGGCGACATGGACGTTAGTGCGGGCGCCATGGTATGACAGTATGTAAGTATGAAATGAAAAAGTTATTCATGCCAGTAACTAACTCTTCGCCCTTAAAGCTCTGGGAGCTTCTTGGAAGATTGTGTCCTTGTTGATGGACTGGAGTCTGGAAGCAACACGTAGTACTCACGAGCAATACACACTGCCCCAATGCAGTTACGTACTCCGTAGTCGTACGTTAGGTTAGATAACCTCGAGCGCGGATTACATAACCAAGCCACTTGGCCCTCATGTTCCCACTACTTTCCATGCAGAATAAGTTTCCTTGTACCTGCCTAGACATTCGAAAATGTGATCTCTTGTACCGCTAGGATCCAGCACCAAGGCCGAAATGAGCTCCTCAGCGCCCAAGTTTGTCTACAAACTGGTCCCGTCGTCAAGTCCCATCCCGGAACCCTTGCCGGAGACACTTCCAGTCAGTGACTTAGATCAGCGTTCGGGCTTCATTCATCTCTCGACTGCGTTGCAAGTGCCCAATACTCTCAAGCACTTTTTCCGGGACCAACCATCGGTGTACGTGCTGCGAATAGATTACGAACGGGTGGAGAAAGATATCCGCTGGGAAGATCCCGATGCGAAAGTCTGTGGCCCTAGAGGGGGTGAGGGCTTGTTCCCGGTATGTCTGAAGTCGGGAGTCCCGGTACGCCTGTCTGATAGTTGCCGACTGATGTGATAACAGCACCTGTACAATGGCCTGAAATTGGGAAAACACGAAGTTGAAAGTTACGTTGAATGGAGAAATCAAAACGGATGGGACCAGGCTCTGAAGGATGCGGAATCATGGTTGGTTTACTGACAGGGTTGAGAGTGTACATACCCCTACTCTTACTAGGCTGTCCAATCGCAGGGATGCTGATTGATATGGACCTCCCCAAAGAAGTTGACGGTGGGCGAAGCGGCGCGAGTTACCGCACCGGCACCTTGGAATTTATGGCTATCGAAGTGCTGCTCAACGTTGACCATACCTATCGATATGACCTTGAATCGTTCTTCTATGTGCTCATCTGGCAATGTGCCCGTCGTGGCTGGGGCGCGGAATGGCCGACAAAGAGTTTGCTGAAGAAATGGTCTACTGGAGATTATCCAGACATTGCTATTGCGAAACGAGGTGTGGTAGGCCCCAATGGTTTTGAGCTCATTCTGAACGAATCTGCACCGGACTTTCATTTTGCCAAACCGCTTTGCAGGGAGTTGCGGGGAAATTTGTTTCCCTTTCGCTACGGCGACATCTTTACAGGTACACCGAAGGAGCCAGAGGTTCTCTACGGGCCAATGATCAAGGCTTTTGAGAAGGCGATCACGGATTACAAGAAGAAAGGTTAATGCTTCTTCATCTTGTTTGGTAGTTGCTTTGTTTCAGGATACGCAGCATCAGATTATGCCCCAAGCAAGATCCTGCTTCCTCTACCCAACCTATTTTCCTCAAATTCCTTGTCTTGCCCCGAGTCCAGTAGAAACATTCCGGGTCACGTTCATGGAAGATCAATCAAGGATGAAGCCATTGGGCAATGTTATAAACACAGGACTTCTCATTGAGATTCTGATACGTAGCTGCCCGGCATAACTCCTATGTACCATCCAATTCAACTCGATCAGTTTCGGTTACTGTAGTTGTTGATTCAGCGATGCATAGCTTTTCATTTCTATGCTTTCAGGGCTCCCTTAGGGTTAGGATTCATGCATTCCTGCGGTATGAGATCGCGAGTGTAATGGTTACTATATACTCGGCTAATAACTGGCGGTTTGCCATCTCCTACGGATGGCATATCAACTGATGACTCGAGGCGGGCTCAATTGACAATACCGTAGCAAAGGTAGAAACCGTATCTCTCGACCACCACTAGAGAATCCTACTGTCGTTGGATGCTAGCCCAACCTTGCTAGTGCCAGAGTGACTTACACCATTCACTTCCTGCATAGTACTAATATACACCGATACAATGTCGAGAATATTTCCATGGAAAAGGCGAGGGCCAGTTGATTCCGCTCTGAAGGCTTGCCTTGTTCGTGGTCCGGAGACACGGCAGTACTGGCATTCAAGAGCACCGATAGCAGCAATCACTGTAGCGAGTCATTGATCACTGCATTGAACTCCAAGATTCTATGATTTGACACGGCAGTCAACCCTGCATCGTTCATATTTCTCATTCCGCCTGGTTCATAATCGAGGACGTTTGCGCGCAAGCAATCTTGTCATGAATTTCATGAATTCTAGTAGCAAGTTCGGGCCACAGACTGTGGCCCCTACCAGGGGGTCCGGAACAGAATATGGATTGCAGAATCAGAGCTCAATCCCGCCATCACCGGCCAGGCAAATAGTCTCCCGGTCGCCAAACTCAACTAAGGGATAGTAACTATTGTGATCAATTTCGTCTTTAAGCGGTCACTGGGAACGAAAAAAAAAAAAAAAAAAAAAAAAAAGAAACCACGCGGATGTCCAGTGCCTTGGGAGAAATAACGGTTGCCGTGCCCGTGACCGCGTTGTAGTTGACGGGCTGGGCAGTCTTCTGAATTCACCCGTAGACAATGTTGGGGGTGCAGACGATTGGGATGTTTTGTGTAGACGTTCTCGTCCACTGACCGACATCGCGAGTCCATCGCATGCTGACCCGGTCAGCGGCGTAGTCGTACTCGAGGTGTATCGTGCCAGAAGTGCGATTTTCGACGCTGAGCATGGTCCAGGTCTTGTGGCCGTGGATGCGACAGGACTCATTGCCAATCCGCAAGTTCGCCTTCACCGGGCAATTAGCTGGCATTGTATGTGAACGGTTTTCTCTCAAGAAATTGTCCCGTAGGGTTAGGATAGCCCTAAGTTGAGCCACCCTACCCGAAAAGAATCCACTCTCAAAACTCATTCCATGTTACATGTTTCTACGACGGCTGAACTCAACAGATGCCGAAGTCATGGATGTTGTCAAAATGCCTCAATACCTTAGGTAGGCCAAGAAATGTATGCGTTTCGCATAAATCTGGCGTGATAATTGTCTCGCACGAGAGGATCGTGCACCATTGCTTGGAGACCTGAGCCTTTAAGTTGTCAGCATATAGCGTACTATCTGCCTGAACTTTCAACATCAAGGACGATAGGGCGCCCCTCTGGTTCTGGACAATGTCTTCAATGTTCAGATAATCCACAATTCCAGCCACAAGTTCAAGAGACAGAGAGCTGAAAACATCATGCATCATGGAACTCCGTCGGATCTAAGATGTTTCCGAGAAGTCGTGACTTCAATAGAGACGCAGTCAAGCCCCCGTGCCAAGGGAAATCCCGGATGAGAGCATGACTCGCGCAGGAAATTCAAACGGTCACTTCAGGGAACTTTTTTAGTGGCTCGACTCTAGTGCGACCGAAGCTGTGAGGTTTGAAAGATGCCGTGCCTATCTTCTATGCCACTGCTCAAACAATCACATCAGGCTTAGCGTCAAGGGCTTCCACGCATGGTCGTTAGTCATAGGTACCTAGGTAGGTAAGTAGGTTATAGGTAGGTAGGTACTCCTGTCCCATCTGCCAAGGCCGATGTGTTTCTGATCATTCGGTCGACAGTACAAGTACGTCAAGAGTTACGTTCTGGCTGCTAGATGCTATGGATGGCAAGTACAATGATGGTAGTGTTGTGATTTCCTGGATCCTCCCCACGTTTAACCAAAGCGAATGCTTCGTGCAGACTCACTGTAATCCCTGTGCTCGCTTTGTTCAATCTCCAAGCGGGTAGCAATGGAGAATTTGGCCATCTGCAAATGATCAGCTCAGTATCGATCGACAACACATCGCCCGTCGATCCACAACTTACAGTACAGCGAGGATTCGGGATTTGCAAGGAAGACAAATGAGGGTGCCACTTCACTTGGCTGGCCTGGGCGTCCTATCTTCGACTTCGCGTGAAAGTTCTCCATTTGCGCAGGTGACCTCGTGTCGACCTGGATGGGAGTGTAGATCGCACCGGGCCTGGAAACAGGGCCTTGAAGTCAACCACGAGCTCAAGGCCAATCAACGAGTGAGGCACGCACGCAACGGCATTGACACGAATCCCCTTGGGAATCAAATTAGCTGCCAAGGAACGTGTGAATCCCACGATGGCGCCTTTCGTTGCGGTATAATCGATCATGCTGGGAGAGCCGCGGAAGGTTGTAACAGAGCTGTTGTTGATGATGCTAGGATGACGCTGGTCTCAGTACACATCCCTTGGAAGAGCCACCCTGAGAATTGATGCAGCACCTACGAGTCACCTTTGGTCATGTGCGGCAGTGCGAACTTGGTTATGGCAAACATTTGCAGGATATTGGTCCGGAACAGCGTCTCGACCTTGTCCAGATCAATCTTCTCGAAGTCCTTGCACATGAATTGCTGGGAAGCATTGTTGACCAGAACATTGACTCGGCCGAATCTGGGAAACTGTTACGGTCGATCCCCAGATAGGCGCAACGCAACGGGCCTTACTTTTGGACATGCGACTCAACAGCCTTGCGACAGGTCTCATTGTCCATGAGATTCCCTGCAAATAGGTGGCAGACTCGTCCCTCGGCCTCAACGGACTTTTTCGTCGCTTCGGCGTCCACCTGTTCTTCTGGAAGGTAGACGATGGTCACGTCGGCGCCCTCTCTCGCCATGAGGATTGCTACGGAGCGGCCAATGCCCGAACTGGCAGAGTTGTTGGCGTCAGGGCGGAACATTAGAACAACAACTAAGGATTCGGTTGCTCACTCGCCACCCGTAATAAGGACTTTTTTGTCCTTGAGCTTCCCACAGCCGACGTACTCGATGAATTGGCCTCCTGCTTCCAGCTTCGTAGCCTCGCTGGGCGGCTGCATTTTCTCTTCCAACCTTTACAGACATCAGCAAATATAATTATTTTGTTAGACTGAAGCAACAAACCCGGGCTTCGGCTGACTCTGGGCCACTTTGGGCGCATGGAATGTGCCGTGTTCTCCAGTTTTGGATGCCATCGTGACTTATTGGTCACACAATCAGCTTCGAGGTGGTTGTTTGTAGTTCGAGATGGTTGTATTTACAAACAATTCGAGTAGATTGCATTCGATGTTGAACTCTACACTGGGATCCGAGACGTAAATATGGAGCATCTGGGATAACGGTCATCTTGTCGTCATGATGCCGCAATTGACGGCTAATACCTTGATTCGTTGGAGATACTAGAAATTCTTGAAGGCATCAATTCCATGATTTATCTGCTTGACGGTGGTTTGCGAATGACCGGCACCAGTGACTGATCCTCTTACCGTATGAAGCTTTGATAAATACTTATTGTCTTACGAGTGAACAAACGATTGGAATACTAGTACTACCTAGCACTTTACCACCTAGGTAGGTGCCTACTACATAATGTAATCCGACTCAAATCCCGACAAATAAAATCTCAATCCTATGACAGCGAACTGATATTAACACCACTGTGTATTAGTAGTAGTATCCAAACTCCAAACATGAGACATGAACCCTCGATGCGTTATCGTCGCAGCATCTGATGAAAGCCCTTATCGATAGCGATAAAGATCACGTGGCTAAATTTCTTCTCTTATCGAAGCTTGCTGAAATCAGACGATGGAAACTTCAAAGCGAACCACGGTTCCTGATTGGTCCAGACTAAAGCCAGCGCTGTGACTGGCTGATATTAATAATGATCCCACTGCACAGTTCTTCACCGCCTTCATAATGGACCAATCAGAAAAATGTATGATTTCCGCTCGCGGTTAGTGCTTGGGGGTCCCACGATACACTATAGCAGCTGTGCCAGCAGAGAATTTTTTTCCTTTTCTCTTCCCTTGGGAAAGCAATTGCTACCTCCCCGTCAACAGACTCGCATCGCTGCTGCTCTGTTGACTCGTTCTTTCTTTTTGGCGTGCTCTACTCCTCGGGCTGTGATACATTTTCACGTCTGCGTGCGTCGCGATGACCATCACCAACGGGGACGCTCGAGGCCTTCTCTCCTCCAACAACGAGTTTCTGGACCATACCAAGGCTCTGGAGGTCCTGGAGAAGGAGTATCCGGAGCGAGATGGTCTTGATATCGAAACACTTTTGGATTCTGACAAGCACGGGGCTCTCACGTACAATGACTTTCTGATCCTGCCGGGCTATATTGGTGCGGAGCGAAATCAAATCTTGCCCGGGCTGCCTGCTGATGCGTCCCGCTAGGCTTTCCCGCGTCCGATGTTAACCTCGAGACCCCCGTTACGAAGCGGATCTCTCTGAAGACACCGCTCCTGTCTTCTCCCATGGACACCGTGACGGAGCACAACATGGCCATTCACATGGCTCTGCTCGGTGGCCTGGGTGTTATCCACCATAACTGCTCGCCGGAGGACCAGGCGGAGATGGTCCGCAAGGTCAAGCGGTACGAGAACGGCTTCATTTTGGACCCCGTCGTTATTTCCCCCAAGACCACAGTGGCAGAGGTCAGGAAACTGAAGGCCCAGTGGGGCTTTGGCGGCTTTCCGGTGACTGGTACGTGGTCCCTTTTTCTTCGGATATACCCATCAGAAACATGATGTGACAAAACCTTTTCTGTATAACTTTCGTTCCACCGCAGCAGTCACTGCACTGCATTGTGGAGAAACGGATTGTCTGACCCTGTCATCTGTCGTTATCGCTCATCGCGATTCATGGTGACGGTCTGCTCACGTGAAGGTGAATGTAGAAAATGGAACTCTTCGCTCGAAGTTGATTGGAATTGTCACAAGCCGAGATATTCAGTTCCACCCCAACGATGACGACGAGGTTACCAAGGTCATGTCGACCGATCTCATTACTGCCCCTGCGGGCACCACGCTTGCCGAGGCCAATCAAGTCCTACGGGACTCGAAGAAGGGAAAGCTCCCCATTGTTGACAGCGAGGGCAACTTGGTTTCCCTGCTCTCTCGCTCCGATTTGACCAAGAACCTCCACTACCCTCTGGCCTCGAAGCTTCCTCATTCGAAGCAGCTCATTGCGGCTGCCGCCATTGGAACTCGTGAAGCTGACAAGGAGCGACTCCAAATGCTGGTTGATGCGGGTCTGGATATCGTCGTGCTGGACAGCAGCCAGGGCAACAGCGTGTATCAGATTGAAATGCTCAAGTGGATCAAGCAGAATTTTCCCCAGATCGACGTTATTGCGGGCAATGTGGTGACGCGGGAGCAGGCCGCGAACCTCATTGCTGCCGGTGCCGATGGCCTGAGAATTGGCATGGGCAGCGGCAGCGCTTGCATCACCCAGGAGGTCATGGCCGTTGGCCGACCGCAGGCACTTGCGGTGCACCGGGTGGCGTCATTTGCCGCACGCTTCGGCGTACCGTGCATCGCGGACGGTGGTATTCAGAATGTTGGACATATCGTCAAGGGTCTGGCGATGGGCGCGTCGACTGTGATGATGGGTGGTCTACTGGCCGGCACGACCGAATCGCCCGGCGAGTACTTTGTGAGCAACAATGGCCAGCTGGTCAAGGCGTATCGGGGCATGGGCAGCATCGACGCCATGGAGGACAAGAAAGCCGCTGGAAAGAGCGGAAAGGACAGCAAGGCCAGCAACGCGGGGACGGCGCGATACTTCTCTGAGAAGGACCGCGTGCTGGTCGCACAGGGAGTGTCGGGCTCAGTGGTGGACCGCGGCTCGGTCACCAAGTTTGTGCCGTATCTTATTGCAGGCATTCAGCACTCGCTGCAGGACATTGGCGTTCGCAGCATCAAGGAGCTGCACGATGGTGTGTACAACAAGACGATCCGCTTCGAGATGCGCAGTGGCAGTGCGCAGGTGGAGGGCAACGTTCACGGGCTGCATAGCTACGAGAAGAAGCTGTACTCATGAGCCATGATGGTATGATATTTGCAATTATGATTTTCTCTAGTACATATAATCCATATACATAGTTCGATATCTTGTAGTATGGATATGAATCTCGAATAATGCATCGCTGGGCGAGCCTTGAATTCATGCGAGTTGAACCTCGGCTAGAAGGCCGACTCTGGGGATGATCTTGGCCCTCCACGGCCACCGTCACAGTGCACCACTCAATGATCCTGATGTCGTCTTCGCCTCTGCTCAACGTCAATGTGGCCAGTCTCTCGAGCGGATCCCGGCGGCTTGTTGCTTCTCCTTCCCACTGGCCGCGCCATTCTCTCCGCGCGGTGCTGCACTACTACTATGCGATGACTACTACCACTAGTCTTGCGCAAGTCCGTCGCAGCTCTTCTACTACATCAAGCTCCTCCCCGAAACCAGGCAAGCCAAGTAAAACCCTTGCGCGGCCAAAGCCCAGTTCAAGGTTCGTTCTGGATTTCCCTTCCCCGAAACCAGACAAGATGGCTTAAATCCCCTTGCAATAGTGTACTTCTCATCTCCCCCCGCAACGAAATCCTCCTTCTACACCGCGTGCACAATTCTAATTCGTTCGCCTCTGCCCACGTGTTCCCCGGTGGCAATGTCTCCGCCGTACAGGACCAAGACCAGGATGGTGGCGGCGCCGACCTTCCTCCCCCAGAAGATATTCGCGTCCACTTCGACGCCACACCCTACCGCCGCGCCGCGATCCGCGAGCTCTTCGAGGAAAGCGGCATTCTGCTCGCGCAGGACCGCGTCACGGGGCGTCCTGTGCATGTCCCCGTCGCTGAGAGGGAGCGCGGTCGGCGCGCGGTTCATAACAATGAGGTGAGGTTTGTGGACTGGGTGCGGCGCTTTGGCGAGGAGGTGGTGCCGGATACCGGTGAGTTTCTAACCCGCCTACCGCGGCAGCGGCTGAGCAACTGGTGGAATAAAAAGAAAAAAGGAATCTGGGAGCTCATGAATGGGATTAGATAGCTTGGTGCCGTTTACACACTGGATCACACCGCCAAATCTGCCGAAGCGGTTCACGACGCAGATGTACCTCTACTTTCTACCTCTTGGGGAAGAAAACAACGGCGAGTCCCAGCGGCAGGGGGTAGGCCTACCTCCAGGTGGCCAACGTGAAGAAATCCAAATCCCGACCGATGACGGCGGCGTTGAGATTGCGGAGGCGCAGTTTCTGCCGGCGAGCGCGTGGCTGCACAAGGCCCGCCAAGGGGAGATTATGCTTTATCCGCCGCAATTCTTCCTCTTGCATCTGGTTTCGCAGTTCCTGGATACTGAGAACGCTGTCATTTCTAATAATACTCCTACAGCTGCTGAAAGGCAGCGACGACGCGACGAGTTACTCGCGTTCGTGCGCTCGGGTAATCCGCCCTGGACGGACAGGTACATATGCCCGAGGAGCATCAAGATGCTGGACGACAAACGGGTCGTGTTGGCGCTGGATCACCCGGGGCCGGAGCTCGCGGGATCGGACAAGCAGGGGGACCGCGAGCGGGTGATTTTGGTCAGGTTCTTGAAGGATGGGCCGCGGGAGGTGGAAGTGCGATGGAGGCGGGAGTTTCAGGGTTCTCCGACTGCGAGTTTATGATTTCAGGCTTCGATCGATTCAATCGTAGAGGAGCATTTAAAAGTACTGTACGGAGTAGGGAGAATGAGGAGTAAGGGCTGCAGGCCGATGAGTTCTCTTTCAGATTGTCATTTTGAAATACAGTAGGTAATACCTATCTACCATTGGACCTGGATCCTCATTGGTAGGAAGCTGCCCACCAATCACAACGACGAGATTTGACTTATCACGTGACCCACAACCGACCCTCCTGCCTGGGCCGAATTCCTTTGCCGTGGACGAACTTTTTGAGCATCCAGTTCACATCGGCTACCAATCCCACCCATTTCGTTGCAAGCGCACCTGTGAGCAGCCCAAAAAAAAAGCACCGCCGCCCAAAATGGAGAACGAAAAGGGAGAAATTGTCGATCTGTACGGAAGCCAATATTTTCGAAACATCTTTTTTTTGTGGACTCAAACTAATGAAGTATTTTTTTTGAATAGCTACGTTCCGCGCAAGTGCAGCGCCACCAACCGCATCATCAAGGCGAATGACCACGCCTCCGTGCAGATCTCCATCGGCAAGGTCGATGAGAACGGCCACTACACCGGCGAGAACCAGGTCTACGCGCTGTGCGGCTTTGTGCGCGCGCGCGGCGAGTCGGATGATTCGCTGAACCGGCTGGCACAGCGGGATGGGTTCCTGAAGAATGTGTGGAGTGCGCAGCGATAAATGTCTTGTCGCTGGGGGTGGGTGAGCCGTTTTATGTTCTCGTGCATATAGGGGAGCAATGGGCTGATATGAAAGGGTGGCGGATTTAGAGTGACGATGTGATTGTCGAACGAACTACCGGTTTGGTCGGGTTAGGTTGGGAGTTTCATATTATTTTTTTTGATGGGATTTCTGTTGTTATGAAGGACAAAAAACAACAAAAGAAGATAGATTGGACGTCCAGCCTATCCTGCTCGATCAACGGAGTTCTTTGCACTACATTCGATGTGTTCTCTTTCCGAGTACTTGTTTTTCTGTTTGGTTCGTTTACCGGCACATCAAGGCCTCCTCTCACTTTTCCCTTGAGAAAGGAGGTAGAAGTTTCCATCCACCACCAGCCGGATATTATCCCCCGCCTACTGAAGAGCCGCGGTCGACTCAAGATCACAGACTGGGGCACAGATACGGGTGGGACATTATTCGTAGGCTGGACTGGTTAGATAAAGCATATCACAGAAGGTGCATTACAGAATGGAGTTACTGGGATCTGAGCTGATAGTCTTCTGCAGTAGTCCTGCCTTTCAGAACATGTTTCCCGCGCTCTAGTCTCCAAGTGTTGGTGGTGCGACATCTGACTCGCCAGTGGTAAAAAGTGCCCTGCAGTGTCCAGCAGCACAGCAGGGTCGACGACAATAGGATTACCTACTTGATTTTGGGCTGAAGGGGCAAAGAGCCCCGGCTTAATTGCCTACCCGGAAGCAGGGTATCCGGCTTCAGATTCCGTTAACCATCGATTGAGGATATAATGGAGAAGATTCGCGACAAGCATGGTTTTAGCCATGTCTCTCGTCGTGCGAACACTTCGACTTGCTTGGAAGGACAGGCACGGGAGAGTGATGTGTCCACATCAACCTCGAATTGGGTTCGTCGCCTTCTCTGCGGGACGTCGTGAGGATGCAATGAAATCAACAGTCATGGAATCCTGTACGGAAGAGAGCTGCAAAATCCGCTGGAGCAAGGATCAGCTGACAACTGAGAAATGCATACATGAGAACATGCTTTTTTTGTTTCGGTGATCCAACATGCACAAAGACGTTCCATCAGGGTATCAGAAAATACCATGACCAACATATGTATAAGCTGACGCATCATAGGGCTGGCTGCCTTTGCAATCAATCACCAATTTTCAGGAAACATACGCTTCATCGACCGCTTTTGAGTCGTGCACCATTTTGGCAAGTTGCATGGACAACCTCAGCGGCTTGTCTGTTTCTTCGGACCGAAAGGACTTGTTGGTCGAGACAGCATCGAATTCGTCGATGCCACTTTCGGGTACAACTCCTTCGTGCGAGGTCCTTATTCAGGGGGACTCAAAAAGTACTCACATAGTTTCCGCAACGCCACCAAATGCGAATTCTGAGCATTGGCACAGGCCTTGATGATGGTGTTGCCATCGAGGATTCCCCAGCTTCCATTATCAATGCGCTGAAGAACATGGCTACCTGTTCCAAATGAGTAACCCGCAGTTAAGGACAGTACGAGAAGACAGAGACGACGTATCGTCGAGCATTGGAAAGACGAGAGAAGGTACTTGGTCTCGATCATCCAGGGAGTGGTCATATCCCAAGAAAGCAAACAAACAACAAGAATAAGTAGCTTGTGGAATTCGTCAAAAATTCCGAAAGTCATCGCCAGATTTCTACAGCGATGCGTGAATTGATCCACTACTGCGCATTGATAAACGACTCGAGTCATTTGTGCGACGAGACTCGACGAGTCAATTGCGGCGAGTTTGGACGGGGATCAAGTGCAGTCACCCAGCGAAGATGCACGAAAAATATCCGAGCGTTGCCGTGCTAACAATAGGGCACATATATTCTCCTGACCGAGCTCTAGATACTTGCCGTTATACAGTTGCTGTGCTCAAAGATGCTGCACGATGCAGTCCTTCCATATACAGGTACTATGTAGATCCAAGGGTGCTGATACTCGAGTTTGGTGCTGTATATGCACTCGTAACTAATTTCAAATCTCATCATTCATCTATCGAACTAATTTTATCGAACCTTCAAATCAAATCAATCCTTATCCAGCCGCACGGCAGGATTGGTCTCGATGAAGTTGAGATCAACCTTGTGACCCAGAAGCTCTCGGATATTGCTCACGCCGTACCTGTGCCATGTCAGCAGATATGCGACGTAATTCTAAGGTCGGGTTCTTACTTGATCATCGTCGGCCGCTCCAGACTCAACCCCCATCCATAGACGCGCATGTCGGGCGGCAGACCCATGGCCTCAAGCATCTCTGGCCGGAACATGCCGCTGTTGCCAATCTCGACCCACTTGCCGAGGCCGTCGTGGTAGCCAAAGATCTCCATACTGGGCTCGGTGTACGGGTTGTACGCGGGCTTGAAGCGCAGCTTGTGGATGCCCATCTTGCCGAAGAACACTTCCATGAATCCGATCAGGCCGCCCAGGGCAAGGCCAAAGTCGGCGATCACGCCCTCGATCTGGTGGAATTCCGCCAGGTGGGTTGCGTCGACCGCCTCGTTGCGGAAGACGCGGTCAATGCTAAAGTATCGTGCGGGCCGTGGGTCCTGCGCAAGCTTGTGCAGCATGTACGCAGAGACGGACGTCGTGTGTGTTCGCAGTACGAGCCGCTTTGCCTCCTCGGGGTTCCATGGGTAGCGGTACCCGATTGACCCATATTTGCCGGTCTCATGCACCTGCCGCACGTTGTCCCAGTATTCTTGGAAATCGAGAGGCTTGGGCTGCGTCGGTGCCCCTCCTGACGACGGCATGGATGCTAACCGCGAGAGGTGAGGATCATTTGGCGGGTCGGCGCGGGGCGGATCCGCCGTCTTCGGATCGGCAATGTAAAAGGTATCCTGTAAATCGCGGGCCGGGTGCTGCTGCGGCACGAACAGCGCGTCAAAGTTCCAAAAGCCCGTCTCGACGAAGCGGTTGGTGGGCATCTCCTCGAAGCCCATCTCGAAGAAGATGCTGCGGAACTCCTGCCGCACCTTGTTCAGCGGATGCAGCGCCCCCGACGGCGCCGGCGCGCCCTTGGCCCGGAAGTTGTAGGGCTTGAGCTGGACCGTCTTCCAGGCGCCGCTGGCCAGCATCTCCGCCGTCAGATCGGTCTCCTCCTTGACAAACTCCCGCGCAAACTTGGGGCCCTTGCGGATCCGGAAGCTGATCACCTTCTGCAGCGTGACCAGCTTGCGCTTCTTCAAGTCCGTGATCACTTTCGAATCTGGGTGCGACTGCGTGTTCTTGATCCCTTGCAGCTGCTCGCGTGTCTCGTCCCGGATCGAATCCACGTTGGGTCGCAGCACGTCCTTGTCCTTCTTGATCCACCCGCGCTTGAACGCGTTGCCCTGGCCGACCTTGGCGACGTCTTTACCGACCAGGCCCGGGAGGTCGCTGATCTTCAGCCCCTCCAAGGCCGCCGCCACGGCCTCGAACACCTTGGCCTCGTGCGACCCATTCGCGGCAATGGACTCGCCCTCCTCCGTCAGCACTACCACTTCGCGGTCTATCGTCTCATACTCGACCATCGATCTCGAGGCCAGTCGGTCCAGTGCGGACTTGATCGTCAGAGAGGGGGTGGAGGGGAAGGCATCCGTGGAGAGGATGGGCCCGTCGGACGCGGCCAGAGCGTCCAAGACGGACGCCGTCACGTCGGCCATGGTCTTGTTCGGTCACACAGCAATTCCGTTGTTGTGATCTCTTGCTCCCCGCCGTCTGACTGTATTCAAATTTGCGATGGGGACAGTCCTCCCGCATTGCTTAGTCAGCGCCACTACAGTATATATGAATTCCTGATTGGGTATCTACTTTAACCCTAGCCCTAGGTTCACTGACCGAGCTCTTCTTCATTTTGTACTGATCCTGTTCCATGGCATGACAAGATAATTCGATTGTTGTCCTCGGCAATCATCTGTCATTCGATTTGGAGGATTCAAGATGTTCTCGTTCTTCAGTCGTAGTCGAAACTCGATCGAATAGTACATATATTCGCTCTTGGACGAGTACTCCCTTCTAGCGGGACACATGTCCAATTCCCCAACTGTCATCTGTATCATCTCCGAAGTCGGGCCATTTCCTCCGTTTCAACGCCTTTCTGCCGGGGTCGCTTTACTCCGTACTTCTGATGAGGAACGACAGCCCTATCCACCAACAACCCCTAATCCGTATCGGTGATATCATGATCATCAGCGGCGCCTCCGAATCACATGACATCATGGAAGGGATTTCTGCCACGTGACTCTGCCAACCCCCGGATTCCACATTCTCTCCGAGGAAATGGTCAGCCGACGCCCGAGGCCTTGGCTTGCAGTTTGACCCAATCATGACGCAGGAGGGTTCCCACACTGGCCAATCACAACGTTCCGACGGGGATGACGGAGGACAAGGAAATTCTCTGATTGGTCGAAAAATGGAGAATTCTGACTGGTCCGCTAATCCCTGGCTTCCCCCTGCCCTGTCGGCGAGAGCCAATCACACGCGCCGAGCCTTCGATCCAACTTCCAAGTGCCCAACTCACTCACCGCTGCGAAATGCGAAGAGCGCGAAAAATACTGCATCGTGGGAGGAATTGAATCGTGGAGGATTCCGCTTGCTTCCGTCATTTATGACTTGCTTGATGCTGACATTCCTAATTCCAACGGGCTGCGCCTCGACAGGACATACATACGTCAGTTGTCGAACTGGTCATCTTTACCGGCTCTCGGGTTGTCCCACCGCGGAACAGATGATTGCGGGTATGGAGTCAACTTACTAAGTAGTTATTCGCACACTCTCCCTTTTAGGTGCACGCTCCGCTATACCTAATTCGGTACAAACCAGGATAAATGCACACCCCAATCATCGTTCAGGCCTCGCTCCTGATGTTGTCAGATCATTGAAGATGAAACAGCGCGTCCTCTGGTCAGTGGTCAGAGAGACGACTAAACGCAGGAAAGCTGTAGGCGGTATGGACAATGCAACGAAAAAGGCCCTCGAGGCGGGAACAGACGTTGAGGGAGTCGGACTGGAATCCGCAGCTGGACTCCCAGACGCTGGAGAAAATGGGACTGGCTCTGTCCTGGAGTTGGCACCGTCAAACCCACAGCGCCTACTGAATGTGAATATACATACAGTAGTAAATACCGCTTAACTTTATGACAAGTCTTAGTGATATCGCGCGTGGTTGGAATCGTCGCAGCGCGTGTGCATCAAGGTGTTACCTTACTTAGTACAGTTGACAGTCGACACACGGGTGTGCACTTGTCCAAAGCGAACTTCCTAAATCGGGATCGCTACATGCTAGATGTGGTTTAGCGTATGGGTAAACAGGGGTGTGCACATCTCTTCCGTTCTCCGGATGTGCCCGCTCTCCCGCAGCAGTCAAGCGAACGCCAATTCGGTCCGGCAAAAAAGCTCTCCCGATGATCTCCTGCTGGACTCCTGTTCCGACGACCGACCAGGCTCCATTGTTCATTTGTTCTTCGGCTTTCAAGTTTCAACCAACGGCGCCGTCAGGCTGCCTGAGGGTGGGCACTGGGCGGTCACCCACCAAGTACGAGTACACTCCGTACTCTGTCTGTACTGGACTTCTGACCGACCTGGGTTGAGTAAATGGAGTTCACCGTTCAGTCTGTCCGAAACTGTAGTTCAACGACTCGTGCTGCAAGTCCTTCCTGCAGTGTACTGTACGGAGTACCCCGACAAACTGGAGAGTCTAGTCCGGACACGCGGCAGAGAGTGCTGACTCTCTGAGGAAGAATCTGCATGCTGACCAATCCCCGTCGCCGTCTATCAATCCAATCAGCATCTGCCGCCGTCCCTCTGGCACCAATCAGCGCAACGTTCCTCCGCGGCACATCCACTTGTGGCTCCCCACTTGGCAATGCTGTCATGTGGTTGGCCAGAAATCTCGCCCTTGTCTGGTCGTGTGCCCTGAAAAGACCTGAGAATGCTCAGAATCAGATTCGGAAGACGGCGCTAGTCCCCGTTCGGTTAGTGCCTGACTCCGACGGGAGTTCGTCCTGCCCCCCTCTTGGGTCTGATTTGGCCGTTGTGGAATTTCTTTCCTGTTTGCGGGTTTGCAATAATAATAAGTGAATAATAATAATAATATTTTCTCCTTCTTTTGTCGCTGCGAGAACGGCTTTTTCGTGCTTTTTGACCGTCGAGTTCAGTGGACATTTTCTTCCCCCAGAATCGGTGGCGGCCTGAGATTTCAGGACTCCCACACTCTCTACCCGCCGTTGGTCGCTCCCTCGCTCGCTTCTCACGCTCACCACCGCCTCTCCAGTGGCCACATCGCGTGCGCAGAGAGCACTTTTCGTATCCGCGTCGATCCGTTCCGCCGTCCCAAGTCGTCGCACACATTGGGATTTGGCCAGTTTTTTTTTTTTTTCCGCCCAATCCCTGCGGTCATTCTTGCTGGCTCTCGCCCGACATCCCCATGACACGGACATAATCCCACCCCCCCCCCCCCCTCTCACCCCTCGTGTTTCCGACCGGCAGCGTTTCGCAGCACAGGGTAGTGTTGGTCTCGTTGTCCCTGGTCCCTGGTCGGGCAGTAATCGGAAGAAAAAAAACAATCATCCCGCAACCGTGGTTGACCCCCAAGGGGCGAGAGTCCTGGTCACCATGACGGTTGTCGACGACGCCACGCTGTGGGCGGCCGCCGACATCATCAAGGGCTTGGCCCAACAGGACCTGCTCAGCGATGATGTCTCCGACGTCTCGGCATTGAGTGCGCCCATCCCGGAGGAGATCAAACTCCCCGGTGCCGATACCGATGGGAAGATTGCCTTGCAGAACGAGCTGCTGGCCCTCATCCGTCGGCTAAATGGTCTGGAACGCGAACTGGTGAGTCACATCCGTCGTTCATGACCATACCCAGACCACTGTCCTGACTAAAGGTGCTCCGGCATACCAGCAGCAGAAGAGACCCCGGAAATCTCGTCATCTAAAAAGGAAATACTCCGCCGACGGCGATTGGGAAACGCAGGAGGAAGATGATCACGTCGTCTCCAGTCCGGACAGTGTATTCATCTCCAGTCCGGAAAGCGCTAGAATCCCCGGTGATGACGACGACGAGGATGAGGAGTTGGACGAGCACACCAAGTTCTTGCTCCGACAGGATCCCATCGGCCGGCTGAAGAGAAATCATCAGATTCTCCTCGAGCACAGAGCACGATGGATCCAGCTCGAGCGCCAGTTGGAGGCCGCCCGAGGTGAAACGGGCGATGCCGTCAATCGAGTCGACAGGGACCGCGAAGGGATGTACGAGCGCGAACTGCGCAAGCATCGCCAGGCAAACGAAGCTTTCCAGAAGGCCTTCCGAGAAATCGGTGGCATCATTACTCAGGTTGCCAATGGTGACCTGTCCATGAAGGTGCAGATCCATCCTATGGAGATGGATCCCGAAATCACCGCCTTCAAGCGCACCATCAATACCATGATGGACCAGCTGCAGGTCTTTGGCAGTGAAGTGTCCCGTGTCGCGCGTGAAGTCGGCACGGAGGGTATCCTCGGCGGTCAGGCGCAGATCACCGGCGTCCACGGCATCTGGAAGGAGCTGACCGAAAACGTCAACATCATGGCGAAGAACCTCACGGACCAGGTGCGCGAAATCGCGTCCGTCACGACCGCCGTCGCCCACGGCGATCTCAGCAAGAAGATCGAGAGCCGTGCCAAGGGCGAAATCTTTGAGCTGCAGCAGACGATCAATACCATGGTCGACCAGCTGCGCACGTTCGCGACCGAAGTCACGCGCGTGGCCCGCGATGTCGGCACCGAAGGTGTGCTGGGTGGCCAAGCGCAAATCGACGGCGTCCAGGGCATGTGGAGCGAGCTGACGCTGAATGTCAACGCCATGGCCAACAACCTGACCACCCAAGTGCGCGACATTGCCACGGTCACCAAGGCCGTTGCCAAGGGTGATCTGACCCAGAAGGTGCAGGCGAACTGCAAGGGCGAGATTCTCGAGCTCAAGAATATCATCAACAGCATGGTGGACCAGCTGCGGCAATTCGCGCAAGAAGTCACCAAGATCGCCAAGGAAGTCGGGACGGACGGTGTCCTCGGCGGCCAGGCCACCGTGCACGGCGTCGAGGGTACCTGGAAGGACCTGACCGAGAACGTCAACCGGATGGCCAACAACCTGACGACCCAGGTCCGCGAGATTGCCGACGTGACCACCGCCGTCGCCAAGGGTGATCTGACCAAGAAGGTCACCGCCAACGTGCAGGGCGAGATTTTGGATCTGAAGAACACCATCAACGACATGGTCGACCGTCTGAACACGTTCGCTTTCGAGGTCAGCAAGGTCGCGCGCGAAGTCGGCACGGACGGCACGCTGGGCGGCCAGGCCAAGGTGGACAACGTCGAAGGCAAATGGAAGGAGCTGACCGACAACGTCAACACCATGGCGCGCAACCTCACGCAGCAAGTGCGTGGCATCTCGGACGTGACGCAGGCCATCGCCAAAGGCGATCTGAGCAAGAAGATCGAGGTGCACGCGCAGGGCGAGATCCTCACGCTCAAGGAGACCATCAACAACATGGTGGACCGGCTGGCCAAGTTCGCAACGGAGCTGAAGCGCGTGGCGCGCGACGTCGGTGTCGACGGCAAGATGGGTGGTCAGGCCAACGTCGAGGGTATTTCCGGTCGCTGGAAGGAGATCACCGAGGACGTCAACACCATGGCCGAGAACCTGACGTCGCAAGTGCGCGCGTTCGGCGAGATCACCGACGCCGCCACGGACGGCGACTTCACCAAACTGATCACGGTCAACGCGTCCGGCGAGATGGACGAGCTGAAGCGCAAGATCAACCGCATGGTGTCGAACCTGCGAGACAGCATTCAGCGCAACACGGCCGCCAGGGAGGCAGCCGAGCTGGCCAACCGTACCAAGTCGGAGTTCCTGGCCAACATGAGTCACGAGATCCGGACGCCCATGAACGGTATCATTGGCATGACGCAGCTGACGTTAGACATGGACGATCTCAAGCCGTATCCGCGGGAGATGTTGAACGTTGTGCACAACCTGGCCAATAGCCTATTAACGATCATTGACGACATTCTGGATATTTCCAAGATCGAGGCCAACCGGATGGTGATTGAGAAGATTCCATTCACGGTGCGTGGCACCGTCTTCAACGCACTCAAGACGTTAGCGGTCAAGGCGAACGAGAAGTTCCTGAACCTGGCATACCAGGTCGACAGCTCGGTGCCCGACTACGTGATCGGGGATCCATTCCGACTGCGGCAGATCATCCTCAACTTGGTTGGCAACGCCATCAAGTTCACCGAGCACGGCGAGGTCAAGCTCACGATCTGCAAGGCGGAGAAGCCGGAATGCAAGGACGACGAGTACGCGTTCCAGTTCTCAGTCTCGGACACGGGTATCGGTATCGAGGCGGACAAGCTGGACATCATCTTCGACACATTCCAGCAGGCAGACGGGTCGACCACGCGACGGTTCGGCGGCACTGGTCTGGGATTATCCATCTCGAAGCGGTTAGTCAATTTGATGGGTGGTGACGTGTGGGTGACCTCGGAGTACGGGCACGGCAGCACGTTCCACTTTACGTTGGTTGTGAAGCTGGCGGACCAGCAACTCAGCGTGATCAAACCACAGCTGGAGCCGTACCAGAACCACCGGGTGCTGTTCATCGATAAGGGCAACACGGGCGAGCACGCCGGGGAAATCACGGACATGCTGCGGCAGCTGGGTCTGCAGCCGATCGTCGTCCGGGATGAGGACGAGGTGCCACCGCCCGAGACGCCAGACATGTCCGGCAAGGGATTCCCGTCGTACGACGTGATCATTGTGGACACGATCGAGACGGCGCGCAACCTGCGGACGTTTGACGAGTTCAAGTACATTCCCATCGTGCTGTTATGCCCGGTGGTGTCTGTGAGTCTCAAGTCGGCGCTGGATCTGGGCATCACGTCGTACATGACAACGCCATGCCAGCCGATCGACTTGGGCAACGGGATGTTGCCGGCGCTCGAAGGGCGGTCGACGCCGATCACGACGGACAACTCGCGGTCGTTTGATATCCTGCTGGCGGAGGACAACGAGGTGAACCAGAAGCTAGCAGTGAAAATCCTCGAAAAGTGCAACCACGGTGTGACGGTGGTGAGCAACGGGCAAGAGGCCCTGGAAGCCGTCAAGAAGCGGCGGTACGACGTCATCCTCATGGACGTGCAGATGCCGGTCATGGGAGGCTTCGAGGCGACGGCCAAGATCCGCGAGTACGAGCGGGAGAACGGGCTGTCGCGGACGCCCATCATTGCGCTGACGGCGCACGCAATGCTCGGCGACCGCGAGAAGTGCATCGAGGCGCAGATGGACGAGTACCTGTCGAAGCCGCTTAAGCAGAACCAGATGATCCAGACGATTCTGAAATGCGCGACGATGGGCGGCACGTTCCTGGACAAGAACAAGGACTCGCGGCAGGGCGATGCCAGCAGCAGTCATAACAAGAGCGGCAATAACAACAACCAGCGCTCGCATCAACCCAAGGCGATTACCAATGGAAGCAGCAACTCCCAGGACAACCGGGAGAGTAAAACCAATGGGAAGGAGAAAGAGAAGGACAAGAAGATTAATCATAATGACAAGGAGAAGCAGCGGCTTAGCGAGAAGGAGAAGCGGACCAGTGAGAGGGAAAAGAGGGTTGGTTGAATGATTACACATCCCTGGGAAATCTAATTCACTGACAGGCGCAGGACATTTCGGTCCGGTTGAGCCGCAGCTAGATAGAATCCGCTTGACTTGACTTTTGTGATGTGCATGTTGATGTTGGGTTGCATGGGCATTGACATTGATACCGCTGGTTTACGTGATTTGATTCCTGGTCTACAGCGTCATGTCTCGTCTGTATCATTTTGGTTTTGGTGTTGGAGCATTGGAGTTTGAGTTGTTCATTTTTCTTCAATCCTGTTGCTAGGGTTTACGTGGTCACGTGGATGGCTACAACCTGCATGAACCAATGTTCATAAAATTTTCTTCCATCTATTCTATACCAGGTCATCATCATCATCATATGCATGGTGGATCTGAGTAGAGTCAGTTCAAGTGTCTTTGTCAGTTGAACAAAGGATGTTACTCACACCATGGCTGAAGATCTGGAACCGGTAGCTAAAAAAGAGATGGATGGGTTCTTTGTGCTGGTTGTACCCAGGAGATTTTGTTGGATCCGCGAGTTTACTCTGCTCGACGACGACTAAGCAGAACCAGAATGAATGAATTGAGTGTCTTTGTGAACGTGTTGTTGTTTACAGCCGAGACATGAGACATGACACGATACATACACGCAGTCTGGCACTCGCACATTGTGCTCTCTGCCTGTCAACAAGGTCTGTTGACTTCTTCAGCAGCTGGAAGCCTTGCTGCGGGTGAGAAAAAAAAAGAAAAAAGGGGAGGTCTATTCTCTAAGAAGAAAAGAAAAAAGAAAATATCTCTCTTTCTATATATTGCATGAAAAGATATAACCCGAAATGGGTTCGGCTCAAATGCATCATGCAAAGCAAGAAACCGTCCTTGCAGCGGCAAGATGCATCGTCGGCTCTGAGGATCTACTCCCCGAAGCCGCGGTGATTGTCACCTGTCGAGCCCAAACCCTTTTTGCGAGATCTGCCTCGTTGTCGACGCAACAACAAGAAGTCGAGGCAGCAAGAAGGAGGAATATCCTCCTCGCACAGTACGCATCATGGCGAGCGAGGCCTACTCCGACGACTTTCATCACCGTTCCCGAGGATCCCGGAAATGCCCTGGTCATGCTCCGACGCATCACCACGGCAGTGCACTTCTTCACGGATCGCTATATCGACGACGCTGCTCGGGACAAGCAGCAGCAGCAGCAGCAGCAGCAGCAGGCACATGGAATGAACGAGCAGGCCGAGGAAGAAGAGATTCGCCGGGCGCTCTTCCGGATTCAAGTATACAATGAATTATTCCGTATTCCTCCCGGTTCTTCTTCCTGTGGAGGGGAGGAAGAGGAGATGTTCTTCTTGAAGCTGTTTTCCACTGCGGAAGTAGAGATTATGGGTTGTGTGTGTGAGTTTTTGTTTCGGTATTTCTCGCCTGGTAAGTACTTGCATTCTTGTCAGTGGTAGAATCGTTTATTGATAAACGGTGAAGTGTTTAACGAAATCGCCACTTCCAATGACCACTGGGCCCTTCAAGGTGTCATCCCGAGCGATATCTGGCCGGGACCGATATGGGAGAATCCATGGTTGAGAGAGATTGTCCGTTATTTCCGGAGGTGAAGAAAAAAAAAAAAAAAAGAAAATTCGCTGATGGTTAAGGTACAGGTAGCGAATGGCCTCACCGTCCTTCATATCGTCTTGCAGGCTCATTCCCCGGAATGTCGCGCTGCGATCCTCACGTCGAGACTCGGCATACGTGGGTCGTATTTATTGGATCGGATTATTGGGGCGTTGCCGTATCTACTAGTATCCTGTGGGGAGGAAGAGGAAGAAGATGAAGGGGAAGTTTGGAACAGATTCCAAAGGGGATGGGCGACGGTTTTGCGGAGAAAAGACGAAGTGTTGAGCCAACGGCAAAGGCAGATGGTTGCTGCCCTCGAGAAGGACGACGGCGACGACGATGGCAAGAGGGTTGAAAAAGTAGAGGTGTTTACTGTTATGCCAATGTTCAAGTGTAAGGCGTCGGTGGTGTCAGTTTGACAATCCATGTATGATTAAAAACAATCCAAATTCTATTAAATCTTCGCTAGCTAGTCGAGTGTCTAAATCGGATTACCAAAATGAAATCAATGCAGTCTCAACCGCCGCCCAAACGTGAAGAATCCTCGACGCGATGGACCCTTGCTGCGCGAGGGTGCTTGTGCTTGTCGTCTCCGAGGTTGAGCTCGCCCTTCGGACTTGCGCGGACTGGTTCGAACGGCCCGCCGAACAACCACGTTGTTGTTATTGTTGGTGGTGGTATCGGTGACCTGCGGCGGCGTCAACATCGCAGAAATTGAAGCTTCCGCTGCAGCGGCCACGGCAGCAACGGTCTCGGACGGGACGACCGATCCCGCCGCCGGAGGAGCCGGGGGCGCAGACTCTGCCGGAGCCGACGACGGCGGGAGAGATGGTGAGACGGGTGGAACCGACGTCGCGGGCTCCGATGAGAAGAACGGCGGCGGCACGCTGATGGACGCCTCGCGAGCGGGCGCCGGCGGCGCCGATGTTTCGGCCGGTGGGACGGAGACAAGAACCGAGCTGGGGCTGACGCTGACGCTGGGAATGATGGACGGCACCGCGACGGAGGTGGTGCTGACTTCGGACACTGTCACGGAGACCATAGACGGGACCACGCTGATACTGACACTGACGCTGATACTGCCGTCGGGGGCGACCCGAGCGGGAGCAGAGACCGCGACGGAGCTAGTGGTGGGTAGGACGGAGACTGCGGGGGGAAGGGAAGAAGACGGAATGACGCGCGCGGGCGCGGATGGAACCACCACCACCACTTCGCTGCTCGGCGGAATGCTGCTGGATGGAGGAGCAGCTGGCGCCGACGATGGAGGCACCGGCAGCGAGAGAATCGATCGGGCTGGCGGCTCAGACGGCGCTGCGGGTGCAGATGTCGCCGTCGCCGGCACCGTACTACTCGGACAGACCACCACCGTCGTCGTCACGGTGACCGGCGGCGGACACACCACGGACGGAGTCACCACCGAGCTGGTCGCAGACCATGTCGATGGCACCGCCGTTGTCGTGAACGAAGGAGCAGACCCGGCCGCAACCGCTA
Source organism: Thermomyces dupontii (assembly GCF_041956625.1). NCBI lineage: Eukaryota > Fungi > Ascomycota > Eurotiomycetes > Eurotiales > Trichocomaceae > Thermomyces > Thermomyces dupontii. The sequence continues at coordinate 199,063 of NW_027192310.1, read as the reverse complement.
CCGCGCCCACTCCTGCTCCTGCTCCCGATCCCGGTCCCGGTTCACCTCCCCCGTTGGCGAGCTGCCGGCTTGACCACGGGAAGATATGCGGCACGGCCTGTGGTAAAGAATGGCCAGACGATGCGGCCAGCGCCAGAATAAGGGCGGCGACGGATCTCATCTTGAGCCGGTGCGTGGGTGGACTGCGACAATTGGTTTTTTATTTTTCACTTTTTCACTGAAAAAGACAATCAGGGAAGAAGGACGAAATGCGAACGGCGATGGAATCGGGCATTTTAACGCTGTGGCCCTTCCGGCAGATCCGTCCGTTATGGAACATCGTTCGAGGAGGGAATCAAGATGAGCGGTTCCATGGACAGCGTTGTGTAGATGACGCCGGTCAGAATAATCCTGTCGAATAAACATGGCTTCCGTGTCAGATCATCAAAGTTAAACACAATGACGGATATCATTCCCGACGACCGTCATGATTAGAAAATTCTGTATATCTATCATGGTCACGTCAATCCCCGTGTCTAAAATACAGCCCATGGTTGCTTCCACCCGACAGCTAGCCCCTTGGCGGCCATAAAAGTCAGCACCCCGGCAAAGTAGCACGCCGCGGTGAAGGTGATGAGGCCCCAGTAATCCCCGTTGTTATGAGTAAGAATCTCGCCCGCGATGGGAATACCCGTCAGAGTGCTGATCGCCAGTTTTAGCGTCCATCCGCGCCCACACTCAAGGGAACAGGATACCTACCCAAGACTAACTATCGTGTAAGATGTAGCGTAGTAGCGTCCGTAGTTCTCCGTCTTGCACAACTGTCCGATACATACCGGCGTGAGACCAATATTGCTGCCACTGAAGAACCCAAACAGCAGGGCGTAGACGATCAGTAGCGCCTTGTTGTCGCCCGCTGGGAGCCAGAGACATGCCGTCGTCAGCATGCATCCCAGCACCGTCACGATCATCGCGTTGTAACGCCCGACGTAATCCGCAACGAACCCGGGGAGCGCGCGACCAACCACTGAACCCGCGTTGAGGATCGCCAGGATCTGATAGGAAAACGACTCGGAGAAGCCCGTCGCCAGAGCATACGAGGAGATGTACGCTAGCGGTATAAACAACCCCCATTCGATAAGGAATATCCCCCAAGTGGTGGCCGTGAACGGTGCATTGCGGAAGATACGGAAATCCGGCAGGATGTTCTCCTTGGACGCAGGCTTCGACGGGAGTCGCGATCGCACAAGGATGCATGCAATTCCACAGGTCACGAAGCAGACCAGGGCGACGGCGCGTGTAGCCCACGCGAACCCGACCTTGGGAAACAGGCTCTGCAACATGAATGGGAACGCGATCCCGCCCAACGAGCCGCCCGTCGCAGCCAGGCCCGTGGCCATCCCTCGCTTCCGCAAAAAGAAATGGCCTACCGCTGCAATCACTGGGGTGAAGATCAGCGTAGTGCCCAGGCCGTTGAGGATCCCCAGAACTAGCATGAACTGCCAGTACTTGGTGCAGAACCCGACCAGGATCATTGACAGCACAACCAGGACCGATCCCGTCGGCACGAGCAGCCGCGGCCCCTTGGCATCGAACACGGGCCCAACCTGTATGCCGCCAAAGAAGACCAGAAAGTTATAGACGCCAAAGATCCAGCCCACGGCTCCGTCGCTGTGGTCCCGCAGTTGATTCCTCGTAAGATACGCCTGGAACGTTCCGATGGTGTTGACCAGGCCTAAAGAGCCAAACAGACCCATGAAGCTGCCCAACACCACCAGGTACGCTTCGAGGCCGCCTTCCGGGTATGTGTTGCCGTACTGATCGGTCGATATCCGGCTCATCGTATGTCCCAGCGATGCCGCATCACGGCCCGTCTCCGCTTCTGAACTGGCGCTGGACGTCTCTCCATTGTCCGACGATTGTTGATCTGGAGCTGTTTCGCTTTTGTCGCCGTCTGCCTTTGGCTCGGGGTGGTCATCGCGATCCGAGTCCATAGCGAGCTTGCTTTCCGGGCTGGGAATATTGTCGGCGGTCATTGTACGACTAAAAGCCAGCGGGGCGATTCTTTACACGTTACTGCTCCAAGACCGCAGCCCGTAACTGGTGATCGAAGGACCTCAACCGACTTTGGGTTGGTCGAGGTGACACCAGGTAGGACTTGGTCCCAGAAGAAGAGTTCAAAGTTTCCCAAGCTTCAAGAACGATCTTCCGCGGCTTTACCGCACTTAAGGCGGATCCCGGACGTTGACCGGAAAATTCGAGAATCGTCACTCTTCAGAAGCGGTCAACGTTGGGAAAGTCTAGACTTTCTATCTTGGATTGGCCACTTCAACGACAACGCAACAGTCTCGGAGAGTTAGGGACAGAAAAAGAAATACTGAGTCGAGGCGGTCTAAATGCACACCGGCTTCTTCCAATTGTGCACCGTACGATTACACCATAACTACTACCCCTTACCAGATCAGGATATGCTTCCTACGGTACACCGCGACGAATTCTCGAAAGCATTGGCAGTACACATCCAAGCTTAGCGACATATAGGTAAAAATAGTGTGGATTGCAACCATCCAATGGGCTTGTGGTTTAGTGGTATAATACCCCTTTAGCATAGGGGTGGTCCGGGGTTCGATTCCCCGCGAGTCCATAACTTTTTTTGTTTTTTCCCTGCGTTCACGCGGCCGTCCAGGGCGGATGCTGTAACTTGCTTCTCCTGCCCTAATCTGACCTATAGGCTGCAACATAACAATGTGCGTTGCGAGTCATGATGGCTGCTTGACGTGCCTGCCTGCCTCGGGAACTATCGAGGTAGGAAGAGCCCAAATCGCCAAGTTTCGGATGCTCGACTTGATCATAACGCGTGTATGGATGCGTCACGACGCATATCAATAGTAGACACAGTTTCTAAGCTCTACCCTTATCGATCCGACTCGTGAAACGAACGGGTGAGCCGCGACAGATTGCATGCGAACATGCTTCGTACTAGTGCAACTGCAAAGATCAGGACTGAATTCATGGAGAAACATTGCGGAATCAGTGCCTGTGGGAGGCCGACGCGAACGGGAATGTGTACTACAATCCGCTCATTGCCGCAAGAGCTCGTGGTTTTCATATCAATGATGAGACTCTGGATCAAATGGACATTACATACAGTATTCAAAGTCAGAGGGAGTAACAATTCCCTCCCTAGTCTTCCAGTGTGATCCAGTGCTCTAACGGGAAGTCCTTTCTCGAGGTCTCTAGGCAATGACACGGCAACTTAAGTATTTTCTCGAGGGATGCAGTCCAAAAGTGTTTTCCCCGAACGCTTTGCGGCACTGGAAATGGGAAACACAGGAGTTGCGAGTGCCAGCCTCATGACCTACATTCGATGGCTAGTAGAGTACTTAAATTAGTAGTAGTTGGCTTGCGGTTTACTCGCCCGGTAAAGAAGAAGGTTTTTATTCCCCTAATCACGGCTCTCTAAACGCTTTTATTTGGTTCGACGAAACAAAAGGCAGGCCTTTGACCTACAGACTGTGTGATTGCGATCTTTTTCTATTCTACGTAAGCGGAGGAAGAGGTGGCTTGCTCCTTGTCCTGTGCCGTCTAGCATCATTAATAGCGCTAGCAAAGATGTTGTAGTATGAGATATCTACACATCACGGAGGGTAGGAGAACAACAGTATGATATGGGTCCCGTTCAAGTCACTGTCGCAAAGGACAAGGTGGTTATAGAACTTTGGAGCGTGTGGTGGGTTCAGTCTTACGATCTTGGATCCTTCTTCGAACTGTGGTTATGGCATGTAATGGACGTGGACGTGAACATGCTGGTCACATTCAGAATCGACTGGCAAACAAATCCGCGCGTTGATGCAGCAGACCAAGTGGGCGTTGTTGACCAGCGGGAACGCCGAGTACAGTGAGTGCAGGCCGGAGAGCAAATATATGTACGATTGTCGGGTGTGTTTCTTACTGGAATTCTTCGAATTCTTCGAGTCAAGAAACGAAGAACGAGTACGTGATCCGCCCGGAATTAGGTTGCTATCTACAGGGAACCTTGTGCCTCGCATGAGGGTGGATTGAAGCTTAAACCAAGATTCTGGTATTATACGGAGTACAGTAGTTATGTGTTGAATGTACGGATGACATGCATGGATCCTATGTCGTGATGAGAGAGGTTCGGCGTTCAGGGCATGTTGCTTTTCGGGTGTTCGTATTGACCCACGTCGATCACCTCAGCGACTGCTCGGCAATTAATTCATTGGCCCTTTCGTTGCTGCAACATCGAGGACAAGCCCTTTACAAACTCAAATGACTCGTACATACATGGTTCATGAGCCTGCTGCAGGACAGGAAGTTCTCGGGTTGTGTTTTCTGCATCGTGGGGTACAGTATTTCCTTTGCTGTGGATGAGCCAAGGACGGATTTTCCCGCCGGCATCGTGGACTCGTGGAGGGTTTGAGTTTTTTGAATCATAAGTACGGAGGAGAAGCTCGTATAAAGCCTGGGTTATTGTTATTTCGCCGATTCACCGCCAACTCGATGAAGATGATGCCTGTTTGGTCCAATGGGAATCACACCAACAATGTCGCTTGGAGGACCATTGAAAAAATTTTGTAGAGTTTCAAAGTGAAGTTCATCAGATCAATGAACCCTGCATGCTTTTGTGAGAAACGCAATAAGAGCGAGTCAGCGTATTTCACTGAAATACTCGTACATCTTCGAGTAGTACTAATACATACTTGATTTCTGTAACTCCTGGAAAGAACCCATGAAAGGTTTTGTTGCTCGCCGAGAGCCAACTGCATGAAATGAAGCACTAGATCCTAATGAGTTAGTACAGTCCCACTCAATGGGTCTGATGGGGCAGCATGTGAAGTTCATGACATCATGGTGGGCCGCCAAGATAAGCTCCTGACCCTTTCCCGTCTGACGCTGAAATTAAACAGCAGGAAAGAAAAAAAACGAACGAAAAAAACAAACCTGAATAGAACCAAACTTTCAATGACCCTGGTAATAATAATACATACACTACGTGATCATACATCCCAGCAGGTGACCTGGCCATGCCGGCTGCAAGCATCCTTCATCAGTGATGCCATCACTTATCAAGATCCTTGCTTCCGCTTGTGGCGGCTCAATGACAGCGGTGGCGCGGAAATGGCGTCCTCGTGGCGATTGTTCGAGGATGAACTGGGGCATGACTTGGCATGCATTGCTGCACAATGCACAGTGCACAGCTGCGGCCGTCACCAGCCGAGCCGAGCGAGCTTGGGGATTTCATTTCCCCGTTTGAATTTTTGAGTTGAGCATTCGATGCAACCATGAAGAATTTGACGCGTTCCGCGGAGAGAAATCAATGAGTAATGGGAAAACCATGAATGGCACAGTCCATGTTCACATGCGGGGTAGCACCGTAGCGCGCAAACAGCCTCCCCAACGCAACAACAGGCACAAAGCCGCTGAATTTGCCCTTTTGGGATCGCCCATGTTAGCAAGTACATATGTATATTTCTGCACTAAAACACGACAATTGCATGCATGCAATGGCAATGGACAGGTGAGAATGAAGTGATGATGATAAGATAGCGACGAAATTCCAGATCCAGACACCCATTCCGAGTCGTATGATCCTCCTCGTACGGAGTAGATATCTCTGCTTCTGATTCCCTCAGCAAAAGCGGTTTCCTTCGGCCAACGGAGCAAAAACAAAACCGGATCGCAGGCCTGAGGCAGCTGTGACGGATGCCCGTAAAATTTCCTGCCAGATCGTTCAGGAAACCGCGCTAGGCCAATCCTGGAAGTGATGTGGGAACAGTGGGGGACCCGAGGGACGGGTCGCCGAATCGAAGCGCTGCCGGGTCTGGTGGAGCCCCCATGCATTGACGAATGAGCAATGCCGAGGGAGCTCCACCATATCGTTCGGGGAGAGATTGCACCTATCAACCGCCCGGCATTGCAATGTCTGCCATTTCGCCTCGAGATCCGTTGTAGCCCTTTATAAAAACGTAAAAAAAAAAAAAAAAAAAAAAAAAAAACCCCCCCCAAAAAGGGGGGGAAGATAAACCGCGCTAGGCCAATCCTGGAAGTGATGTGGGAACAGTGGGGGACCCGAGGGACGGGTCGCCGAATCGAAGCGCTGCCGGGTCTGGTGGAGCCCCCATGCATTGACGAATGAGCAATGCCGAGGGAGCTCCACCATATCGTTCGGGGAGAGATTGCACCTATCAACCGCCCGGCATTGCAATGTCTGCCATTTCGCCTCGAGATCCGTTGTAGCCCTTTATAAAACGTAAAAAAAAAAAAAAAAAAAAAAAAAAGACGAGGAAAAAAAAATCCAACGGGATTGGAGGAGATTTTCTTCCGCGCCGTATAAGAACAGGACCCTGGTTCGGTTTGCAGATATTTTCTTTTTTTTCCTAACCTCAAGCTTCTTTGGCCTCTTTTCCCAGCTTTCCTCCATTTCGGCTCGACTCGACAGTGCATGTCGAGTCATTCTATTCCATCGTGTTGCGACTCCTGGTCCAGCATCGTGTGAATAGAACGCCTTCTCTGTATCAGAGAGCAATCGCCTCAGCCGAGATATTACTTTGAGTACTAGTTTTGCAATCAGCAACCCCTTCAACTACACCACAAGCAGCGAGCCCGAAATACTTGCGTATTGAATCCCGGTGTCCCGGTCCGAAGCGGCGCTGCCCAGTTCCCGGTCTCGGTCTTCGGTAGCCCATTGCGACTTGTGCTGCCCGTGAGATTTGCCCAAGCGCCCAGTTCTTTCTGTTGTTGAGATTCCCACGAGATTTGTCACCATGCCGTTCTTGAATCCCTTTAAGCGGCATGACCGCGAGGAATTCCTCGGGGTTGTGGTTCCGCTGGCCCCTTCCTCCCCGCCCGAGAATCGACAATCCCCCAGCCGGGTCGAAGAAAGCCCCGAAAAAGATGATAAGAAGCTGGATCGCGTCGCTTCCGAGGAGAATGGCGTCTCCTCCAATCCCGAGTACAGCCACCAGACCCTGGAAGCCATCCGTGCCGAAGTCGACAACGAGATTGCAGCCTCCGGCCATGACACAGTTTATGATCGTATGTGACTGGAATTGCCCATGCGGCTCAAGCTCCCTTCCCTTGCGTTTTGCCCGTTTGCCCAATGCGACAGTATCAGTTGAGTTCAGTTGTTTTTTGCTGCTTTGGTTTTTGCGCTGCGCCTGGAGTGCCGCGTTTCTGGGCGCCCCGGTAGACTAGTATCCTCTGGTGAAGAAATGGGTCTAATCATGTGCAACAGGAAAAGCCAAGGTGATCAACCTTGCCATTCAGGATATCGGAATGGGCCGATATCAGTGGCAGCTGTTTATTCTCTGCGGCTTTGGATGGTTTGCGGACAAGTAAGCGACCAGATCGCGAGCGAGCTCCATGCATGTGCTGACATCGACGCGCAGCCTCTGGTTGCAGGGTGTTGCCGTCACACTCCCCTCGTTGACCCAGGAGTTTGGAGTCTCGCCCACCAACGTCCGGTTCACAACTTGTGCCCTGTTTGTTGGCCTGTGTGTTGGTGCGACCTTCTGGGGGGTTGCGTCGGATCTGATAGGCCGCCGCCTGGCGTTCAACCTGAGTTTGTTGATTTGTGGCGTGTTTGGCATCTGCGTTGCTTCGAGCCCCAACTGGATCGGGTATGTTTCTTTTTTTTTTTCTTTTCTCTCGTCGATTTCCGGGGTAGGCAGGTCTTAACGAGCAATGTCTAGGGTTTGCGGAATGTACGCTGCAACCGGAATTGGCGTTGGTGGAAATCTTCCCGTCGACGGCGCGCTTTTCTTGGAGTTCCTGCCATGGGCGTCGGGAAATCTGCTGACACTGTTGAGTGTTTGGTGGCCGGTTGGGCAGCTTGTTGGCAGGTGAGGACACCAGTGCCTTTTATCTTGAGAGAAAACTCTAGGAGAAACATCAGTCTGACGGAAAAATATAGTCTGCTGGCATGGGGTTTCGTTCCCAACTACAGCTGCGCCGAAGGCTTGGACGCCTGCTCGGTGGTCCCTGATGGCCAGCCGTGCTGCCGACGGGAAGATAACATGGGCTGGCGCTACCTCAACATCTCCATGGGCGCCATCACCCTGGTTATGTTCGCCTGCCGCTTCTTCCTCTTCCACCTGTACGAGTCGCCCAAGTTCCTCCTGTCCCGCGGGCGGCAAAAGGAAGCCGTGCGGACCGTCCACGCCATCGCCTACAAGAACAAGACCAAGACCTGGCTGACCGAGGAGATCCTCAACGAGATCGGCGGCTACCCGGAGGAAGTCGGCGACGCGACGCTCAGCAACGTCGAGATTGTCAAGCGCGCCCTGTCTAAGTTTGGCGCCAGCCGCATCGGCCCCTTGTTCGCCGGGTGGCGCCTGGCCGTCACCACCGTCATTCTCTGGTTCTGCTGGGCGGCCATCGGCATGGGTTACCCGCTCTTCAACGCCTTCCTGCCGCAGTACCTGGCCAACATCGGCTCGGAGGCCGGCCCCACCCCGGTCTACATCACCTACCGCAACTACGCCATCACCTCCATCGTGGGCGTCCCCGGTTCCATCCTGGGTTGCTACGCGGTCAACATGCGGTACCTGGGCCGCAAGGGCACCATGGCCCTCGCCACCATGATTTCCGGCGTGATCCTCTTCTGCTTCACCATCTCCTCCAACCCCAACGCTCAGCTCACCTGCTCCTCCCTCGAGGCTTTCTTCCAGAATATCATGTACGGCGTCCTCTACGCCTACACCCCCGAGGTCTTCCCCGCGCCGAACCGCGGAACCGGTACCGGTATCTCCGCCTTCTTTAACCGGCTCTGCGGTGTTATGGCGCCCATCGTGGCCATCTACGGTGGGGAGGCGAACCCCAATGCGCCGATTTATACTTCGGCTTCCTTGTTCCTGGCATCGTTTGTTGCGATGATCGGGTTGCCGATTGAGACGAGAGGAAAGCAAACTTTGTAAGGAAAAAAAAAAAAAAACTTTCCAGTCGTCCTTGATGGACAGGAATTAGTTTTCGGACAGGACCGTGGTTTGTAGTACATAGAGTGTACCGTATGTTTTTTTTTTCCCCGGTCTTGAGGTCGGCTCTTTCTTATGTGATACCACGATACAACATTATTATTACAATCGATATGCAGGAATGACCAAGATCAATCCGGATGATAGAAAGTTATCAATTCGATCATCTCAACTACCGCGTAGCTAGGTATGTAGGTAGGTAGGTACCAACGTATTTCTGATCCTTGTCAAGAGCAGAACGAAAAAACATCGCAACCAAGTCAGTCCTTCCCATGTGACTACAATGAGCAAACGGTGTAGGTAGCCTAACTAACCCTCACAATCAGATCAGATAACCCGCCCCAAAACAAACCAACCGAAAGAACTAATGCCTCAATAGTAATAGTCCAAACAGCAGACAAGTCAATAACCAAGCCGTGTAGCTAGTAAAAACACCAATGTCCTATCATAGAACCACAGGTGTATATCACTGAAGATAATGTATAGACACATGACATCGTCACAAGAACAGAGCCAGAAAAAAAAAAATCGGGTATTCAATCAGAAGGAATCCAAAACCAACGTCATTCATGCAACCTGGCCCTGCTGCGGCTGCGGTTGCAGCTGCGGCGGCCTCTGGCCCCGTCGTCCAAGGAGCGTGGCTTTTTCCAGGTTTAATTCAAACGGTTGGCGGGCGGTGCGTGCGGCGTTCTGCCGGTACGCCGTGGCAACGGCGGCGCTGTGTTGGCCGTAGCCTCCGTGTTGCTGGTTGCGATGCTGTTGATGGGCGCGACCAGGTTGAGCGCCGAGGTTTGTGCTCCGGAGTTTGGCTTCCATCGCAGCGACGTCATTGGCAGGCTGTTGCTGTCGCGGGATCTTGGCCGGCGGGTGGCCGTCACCTTCGTTGTTGTGGTTGTTGGCAACATCCTCCTCATCATCCTCGTCTTCATTCAGCGGGTTCAATGCACCAAACCCAGCGGCGGCATTGGCTCCCCGATATCCCTGTCGGAAGTTCTTCCGCCGCTTGCCCTCTTCCTCCTGCCGGTGCACCGCATAGCCCACGTCAAACACCTCGCGTAGGTTGACAGTGCCCGGTGAGCGGAAGTCGAGACGCCGATCCGTCGGGGACGGCAGCTGGTCCGCAAATGACGGCGGGCCAGCTGAGTCCGGATCCGCGATAAGAGGGACTTGTTGCTCCGCTCGGCGCGGGGCCTGCGACGGCTTCTCGCCCTTTTGCGTAATCCAGGGGTGCTCCAGGAACTGGCGGATCGTGTACCGCTGCTCCGGGTCCACGGTCAGCAGGTGCGAGATCAGATCCTGCGCCGACTTGGAGATGTCATCCCACCATGGCGACAGGAACGTGTACTGGCCCCGCGCGACCTTCTCCGTGAGCACCTGTATGCTCTCGTCGTAGAACGGAGGAAATCCGCACAGCATCGTGTACAACACGCACCCGAGCGCCCACATGTCGACGCTCTTCGAGTACCGCTCATCCTTGACTATCTCTGGCGCGGTGTATCCGACCGTGCCGCACGGTGTCATCGTTTGACTGTCCCAGATCACCTTGGACAGACCAAAGTCTGCGAGCTTGATCGTCCCAATGCCGCCGGCTCCAACGCCGGGAATGAATTCCCCTTCGTCGACCTTGTCTTCGTCGCCGGGCTGTCGAGGCTTGGGGTTCTTGCTCGGGACGAACTCGATCGGATAGAATAGGAGGTTCTCTGGTTTGATATCCCTGCTCGACTCAGCATCCCACCATTTCAGAAGAAGACACAAAATGCTTACCGATGCACGACACCCGACGTCTCGTGGAGGTATTCAATGGCTTTGGCAACTTGAACAATGACGTGGCGGCTCAAATCCTCGCTAAAGTACGTCAGACGCACGATCTGGTGAAACAGCTCGCCGCCAGGGCAGAGCTCAAGGACAATGTAGTAGTATTGCCGCGATTCCGAAAAGTCGTAGAGCTTGACAATGTTTGGGTGGTCGAGCTTGCGCATTATTTGAACCTCTTTTAGAATGTTTGCTCTCTAGAATGATGTCAGTACCGAATCTTTGAAATCAACGAGATTCACGTGCTACGAACCTGATTGCTGTTCATCTCGTACTTGCGCACCACCTTGATTGCAACCTCGCCGTACTGGCCCTGCGTGTCCTTGGCCCGGTATACATTGCTAAAGGCGCCGTCGCCCATTTTCTCGATCAGAATGTAGCGTTCCAAGCCCGGATATTTGGGCATCTTGGACTGATTCCGTCGCTCCTCGGCGACCAGTTGCTCGATATCGGCGCGGGAGATCTTTTTGGGCACATCGGGGGCCTTTTGTTGCACATCATGGCCGCGCTTCTGCTCTACACTGTCGAGAGCATTGCCGTACTGACCCTGTGGCTGGCGTTGTTGCTGCGCATGGGCGGCAGAGATATCGGTGGTTGGCTCGGCATGGGGGGTAACCAGCCGAGCCTGCTTGCCGTGGCGGATGAAATTTTTGAGATTCTGTATTGTACTCATCATCAGGAATAGTGCGCTGGTAGCGCAGAAGAATCGCAGGCTCGAGAGGAAAACTGGTCAATGAGCGGTCATGGAATTGCAGGAGGCTGGGCGAAGACCAGACTAAAGCAGAGGGTATCAACGCGTACGACGGGAATGGCACAAAGAAAGAATCCAAGAGGAGGGAACAGGACGCCAACGGGCCACAGAGAAAAGAATCCGGAGGCGAAGACGAGACCGCAGCGCGCCGCCGAGGGATCGTGGAGTGGTTTTAGGTTGGTCGATGATGACATACCGAATCCGCCGCATGCAAAAATAGCTGCGCTTCTTGGCACGTGATTATTGACATGACGTCACAACCCCTTATCACGTGACCTCAGCAGAAGGCCAGCTCGCCGAAGCACCTCGGGGTCGCATCGTCACTGGGCGGTCAAAATCTGGTCCGGATTATCAAGCAGCAGGCAATGATGATTATACAAGTACGGGCCATGCCGGGCTTTCCGATCGTTCAGGGGGTATTTTAACCGGCGCCGGGTAGGCGGCGACCAACCGTTGGCCATCGAGCTTATTCTATCTATGGTACCGTGCGGTGACAGTTCCTTGGCCAGGTCCAGGTTGTGACATTGCCCTGATTCTGTCCACTCTCGAGGAACTCCGAGTGTGATGTGCTCTATGGAACAACTGCGTGTCCGTGCGTTGCAGGCCTGTTCCGAAGCAATTCATGGGCGCAATGATTGAGCCGGGGAAACCTGCGCGTCGATGCGCTCTGCCGGTTTGAACTGCCATATGCTCTCAAGCGCAGTGGTCCCAAAATCAAGCGAGATCTTCCGTAGAAGACTCAATGTCCAATTGACGTAGATGAGGCCAGCACATACATAGTGCAGAGAGGAGGCCGCGATAGAAGTGACGTTCTGACCATGAAGTTCGTTGTTGAGTCGCCTGAGAGGCGCAAGCCCGCTCTATTTGAGGAGCTCGGTCGTCAATCGTAAAATAGGAGCCCTTATCTAGGACACGAAGGTCCAGTCTGCCAATATGTGCATGGTTTGTTTTGAGGTGTTGTCTGTCTGAAACGGGGCTGGAAATGCTGGCATGTTGGCATTCAAGGATTCGCAGTTCATCTGCGTCAGCGGTGAATGGCGGCCAATGCCGTGTGGACACTGTCTGATATGATTGTCGCTGTCGCTGTGATTGAGGTTCATTATGGGGATTCAGTCAGATATGATGGCTCTGAAATGCCTTGCCACAAGACGGTAGAACAAGCCCCAGGGCCTGATTTTGGCCCATTGTCTCCTTCAAGTCGAGCAAACCCCCCCCGAATCCTCCGCCAAGACGACAAAAGAATATCGCAGAAGCAAAGGCCACGCAGCCACCATCAGCGTTGATCGTTGATCGCGGGGCTCTGGCTCATCGCGAACAGATGCTGTAGCCGCTAACGCTGGTCTTTTTAATACCGTTGATCTACAGACAGACTACAGCGCACCCTGCACCCTGCACGACCGCCGCGGAATCAGCCTCCCAGTGCGACGATCCGTTCAGACTTGCACACTGCCACCACAGCATACTAGGTATTTATCGAAGTTTTCGTCTGCTCTTCCGGACCATGCGTTGTGCTTTCATCGGCGCATCCCGCCTCGGTCGCTGAAGGAGTGGATCGATCGCGATGTCCGAGGATTTGAGACCCGGCCTCAGGGCGCACAAGACACTTCCTCTTCGACAAGAGAGACCAGACTCGCTCGAAGTAGTCATAGATGGCTCATCTCCTAGTCAAGGCAGTCCCATGAACGGCACGCATGTTCCTCTAACGCCTCCGCTGCCCCTGACGCCACCGCACCACTCAACCTGTGGAAAGACTCCAGCGGATACCCCAGACTCGACGTCCTCTCCGACGTCGCTCGTCCGCGATTACGGCAGACGGAGCGTGCCGCCGCCAAAATTCACTCCTCCGACGCCAGATGCGACGCCGCCGCGAGCGAAAGACGCGTTGCCAAACACTGGGCCTTCCAAATCCCTTCAGACGTCCCTCTGCTCGAAAGACCAATCTTCTACTACGGCAAAGGAGGCTTTCTTGAATGAAGACCAGCTAGACAAGCGTGACGCGTTAACGCCAACGCAGTCGAACGCGCCACCTGCACGCGAAACGGTCAGGAACCGAAAGACACGGCAGGAGAAGCCCGAGGGTGAACTTGCGACGTCTGGGAAGAGTACACCTGCTACGAGATATGACGCCAAGCTTGATTCGTCTCGACCGGATCAGAAACATGGGGAGGCAAATGACTCGGGTCCATCCATGATTGAGGCGATTATTATCGACCTCCGGCCGCAGAAGCCCCGGACCCTGCGGCACACCGAGAAGAGAGAAACCCTGCGGTCGGTGAGCGCGCCCGAGCCGCGGTCGGCGAGGAACTCGCTGGAGCAGTCCCCGCGCCACATCGTGCACAAGTCAGCGCGCATCACGGACCGCGACCGGCGCAGCATTTCGTCGGATATGTCGGCGACTACGCTTGTCTCGAACAACAATGTCGTCTCCGGCCCGACGGAAACGATCCCCGTGGTGGTCATTCCGGAACGGCGATCGTCGCTCAAATCCCAGGCGGGCAGCAGCCGTTACTCTCGGGCTCCGTCGCTAAGCTCCAGCCGTCAGCGGGCAACCATTTCTGTGGACGGTTCGTCAGAGAAACAGCCGGGGCCGCAGGCTCGCGATGTGTCCGATACTGGTGAACGCCCTGCCGAGCCAACACCTACAAATGACAAGCCATCCGGCACTGCGTCTCTTACATCTGAGAGTCTACGTCTCCACGACGAAGCCATGAGCCAAAACCAAGCGACCAATGCACCGTCGGCTACCATTACCTCGCCGGCAGGTGTCGTGACGGCGCCGGAGTCGCCCACCTCACTCCGGCGGCCGCACGGGGAGCCCGACCGACTGCGCACGCCGTCGATGCAGTTTACACAGTCGTCTATACGGTCGTCATCGCCGGGCCCGGTCGAAATCAAGGAAGCGACTGCCGTCACGCTCTTTGCGCATAACAACCGATCGGTGTTGCTGATTGACCCGCACATGCAGCCGGAATCGCGGGCGGTTCAGGCGCTGCGGGGGCAGTCATTGGACTCGCCGTCAGAAAAACCCCAGCACCAGCCGGTCACACCGGAACAGTCTACAGTAGCAGTCAACAATAGCGACGTGGAATCACCACTGCGCAACCCTCGCACACCACCGCCGGTGCCGGTGTCAGCGCCGCCGCCGCCGCCACCCTCGCTCAACGTGATCCCACCGACGCCGATGGAGAAGGAGGCGCCGCAGCTGGGAGCGCCGGACGCGTCGTCAAGCCGGCTGGGCCGGGGCCTGGGATCGGTCCGGCGGGCGCTGAGCACACGGCGGCGCGCGGACTCGGGCGCAAGCACAAGCAGTCCCATGCTGCCCACGCGGTCATTTTCGACCCGCTCAGCGCAGGAACGGCGCGCGGCGAAGCAGGGTGACAGCCGGCTGCATCCCTTTTGGCGGCCGCGGTATTTCTGGGAAGGCATCGACACGGAAGTCGACCTGGGCTACCCCAACAATAACAACAGCAACAACAGCAACAAAAACAACAGCGATGCCAATCCTCCTCCACGACCTTCCCAAGATAATCATCCCACTACCGACAACGAAAACTACATCAACAATTCCCTTGGCCTCCCCACCAAACACCAAGTCCTCCGCGGCCCCCTCGCACTCGCCCGACGACTGTCACAACGCACCCGCTTACGTCGCCGACGCGCAGGACTAGCAATTCCCGTGGGGAACGGCGTTGGCTTCCACGCGCGACGGAAACGGCTCGCTGCGCGACTCACCGCCCCGCTACGCGCCATGGCGATGGTGAGCCAGATGCCGCAGCAGCATTTCCGGGAGGCGCGACAGCGGCGCGAAGACGCGCGGCGTGAGGCTCGGCGCGAGAGGCTCAAGCAGCAGATTGGGGAAATGCGGTTGCTGGAGCCAGGGGAGTTGTACGAGTATACGATGCAGACGATAGATCGTCATGATTCATGATGTTGTTACGACCCCATACCATGCGCATAGAGAGAGAGAGAGAGAGAGAGAGAGAGAGAGAGACCATATCTGATGACGAAGCATCCAAAGTCCTTGTTCATGGTCGGCCCATGTACGGAGTATGTAGCACTATTATTTCTCGCAAGCTGTGCTAATAGTAATCTGAATATCATCATCAATGACCGTCCCTCTGCCCCCTTCTCCTTCTTCTCCCCCCAGGAAGAATAAGAGCAGTTCCTCGAATACTTCCTATCCGTCCTCGGATCGCCATGCTCCCGTACTCCCCTTGCCCTGGTCCTTCCACCCGTCCCTGCCGCTCCGCCGATGACGAACCACCCTCCCCCTCGCCCCCTCCCTGACTACCCACCCGCTCTCGTTCGCGTTCGCGATCTCGTCGCTCCCGCAACCTCTCCAGAACATCAATCTCCAGAAACGGCTGCGATGCCAGTGACCCATCGAACTCTATTGTCTTATCATCATTACCACCACGATCGCCCTCCTCCAACAATGAAGATAATGACGAAAAAGCCGGCCGACGGAATTGTATGCCTGCGGCGCGGGCGCTGGGGTTGATTGTTACGGTTAATGTTGCCGGTTTCGTTGCTTCAGGGAGTGTGGGAGTGGTGGAGATGGGTTTGGAGGACACAGGGGAAGCATGAGGACGGAGAAGAGGTCGTTTATGTGGGATTAGGAGGGTTTGTTTTCGGGTTTTGCTTTCTTTTTCCGTGGGCATTGTTTTTTTTTTTTTTTTTTTTTTTTTTTGTCGGTGTGTGTTCGAAAGGGGGTGGTTTGTGAGGAAGTTTGGGTTCAGGAACGAGGTTGAGTGCCCTGAAACGAAGTGAGTGAATGGGTCCGAAGGCGGAAATTGCGGTGCTTCCGAGGTCAGCATCACGTGATGCCCCGAAACGAACGAAACGAATGAAACGAAATGTCATTGTGATAACTAATTGCACTCCGTAGTCCGTACGGAGTACATAGTGATCAAAATTTGTTTTGGGGCTGTAACAGTGGTAGTACTACTTATTGCTACCAGGTCTTGCCTTACGTCCATGCACCGGTCATGAGCGTGAGAACTCCGTACTAGATGCTGCTGTCGTTGGTCATGGGAGAGCTCAGAGGGTGGTAGGTTCCCAGTTGTCTCTACGTACTCCATTTGTAGTAACCTTGCCTTGAAACTACTTACTATGGTGATGGACAAAATGAGCGAACTACCGTCTCGTATGGTGAGTACCCGTGCGTCGTCACCTGTCGATGTATTTTGTTTGAACCATTAGTTATTTGCACAAATAATGGAATTTAGTTTTTGCTGTGAAGTAGTTAAATTCTACATTTCGCCATTTTGGTGAGCAATGCCCACGCACATGCGCAGCTGGTTGGTTTGGGTGTCTCGCAGAGACCAAAATCTTCGATGTTCCTCAAAGCAGGAGTGAAGGCTTGGAGAAATTTGATATCAAGACATGATGGCGAGTCCGTAGGTATGTGATACGGAGTGGTAGGTAACAGCAAGCTGACCTGAGCCCAAACGAGGGGACGAAATATGATAAAATTGAGGCATGTTACAACCTACTGTACAGCATCGAAAGCGAGGGCTGTTGAGATTGGAAAAATTACTTCAATCTCATAGTATGGAATACAAAAATAAATCACAATAGTTCGGCTGCCGAATAATACGAAGGAAGGGTGCCTTCCCCTTGTAGTTGGAGCTTTCGGTAGTTTTCGGTGTTCCTGTTGGATTGATCAATGGTTAGTGAGATGCATAATTGCGGTCTGTTGGAAACTTGTCGAGCAGTCGTCCTCGACTTCGATCGGCTCAGTTCCGCCAAAAATGATAGGTCCCGTAGGTTCCGAGTCATCCGACTCAAACGAAGACTCAGCGGGGCCCGAGCCGAATGCAACTCGATCCGCGGATAGCTGGCATCGGCAAGAGCAGGACCGGGCGTAGCTTCATGATGACGAGAATGGGATGAGAGAGGGCAATCAAACTTTCCTCAGCGATAGTCAAGTCGCGGAAGACGATCGGGTAGTCCTGGCAAAGGCGCATGTTCACCTCGTTCTTGACCGAGAACCTGGGAAGCTTGCCCTTTGTAACGGCGGAATGGCAGGCGGAGCAGAAAATGCACATGCCCTCCACGACACCACATTTGTCAAGGCGACTATCGAGCCGCAGGAGAAGATCGCTATCCTCCGGGATGGAGACCCTTTGAGAAGAGGATACTACGAATTTCCCACAAACCGCACACAGCCACATGGAAGCATCATCCGAAGTAATCTCTCCGAAACTCAAAATTGAACGTCGAATATCTGAGGACGATATGTCAGGAGGGAAGTTGGATCAGGCATGCCTTCGGAGCATGAAACTCCGGCCAACAAGTTCTGTGGACTGACGAATGTATGTCCTCGTCGTCCAACACGGACGAAGGAGAGACGCCATTAGGATTAGCAAGAGTTGCATCTGTCGCAATGTCAGAGGTAAACAGAAACAGAAATAAGAATCCTGCTTGTCGTACTCTGTACTCCGTATTCGATACAGAAAGTATCGTTCGATTACCCCTGCTCCAGGGACGCACCCACACGTTTTCGTAGTCCGAGGACTCGTACTTGACTGAACGCAATGGCACTCAGACGGGACGCAAATCGTCAGTCAAGGACGTTTCTCCCCCGTGGGCCAACATCAATAACCATCATAGCTGTCATCTGTAGAGGCCCGTGAGTCCAGAGACGGATGTCGGAGAGCGCCGGCTTCCTACTTACGCGCGGTTCTTCACTGTTATCCTGCATTCGGGCAGTGCCGTTTCGGCGATTCATCCTTCCCGGGACGGGATCGCCTCTTCAGAGATCGGAACCGTTCCGCCTTGGACCGGGGATCGATCCGGCAACGGTGAAAGTCAATGATGAGAACTCGGCCCAACTCCTCATTCCAGAGCATGTTGTCCAACCTCAGATCGTCATGCACCACCCCGCACAAACGAAGCTGGTTCTTCGACCGCGAAATCTCTTGAATCAGCTGCGAGTTTGCATTGACAGAGTTGATTTTCTCGCCTCCCCAGCTCATCAGCAACATATGCTGAATTCGGCCGGCGCCGTGGAGGAAGTAGATTTGGTCCATATCAATGGCCCCAAGGAACACCGGAACCGCTGACCCCTGTACTTTCTGGAGGACCCTGTAGATCTCTGCCTCCCGAGAGACCTCCTCCCAGAGCCAAGATGTAGTCCCCTTTCCAACGATGGTATACCCGTACGTAGCGCACGTGATTTTGAACGGCGCTCCGTAGGATCCGCAACCGCCCATGGGCGTGCAGTAGTGATCCAGATCCCGATCAAGCTGCCTTTTCAACATTTGGACGAGTTGAGTTGCATCGATGCGGTGCTGGTCGCCGCCAGCCCCTTGCCGATGGAGGCCAACATTGGGGCACGCGTCGTCCAGACGACCACCTTGTTGCAATCCGAGGAGGCATCGTTGCGTGCAAAACCGGTTTGCATGCTGGTGGCCCTGACCGCGTTGTTCGCGGGTGGACGCGCGTGTGGAACGCGTCGATGATGCCCGCTGGGTTGGTGACGACGACACTTGGCTGAATCCGCGCTTCCGGCCCTGCGCTGCCTGGACATCGTCAGAGTCATCGGAACTGTCGTCGTGGGGTGGCGGAGGAGGGGACTCCTCCGGAGGCCTGCAGCGGCTCGTCATGGACCGGGTAGTGACGCGATGGCCCTCCGCGACGCGCTCCGATGGAGGCGATGATGGCAGATATTCAGACTCCGAGCTCTGATGTTCCGAACCGGAAGGCGTTCGTGGCGCGTCTGGATTGGAAATATTCGCCCGCATGCCATCAAGGTGTTCCCCCCAAGTTCGAAGACGTTTCTTTGCCTCATTCCGCCACTTCTGATCTCTGACTGTGGATCGACAGCACATCAGGCAAAAACAGAGGACTCGCGCGATCGACGTCTTCTCGATCTCAATCTCGTCGCTTTCTTGGTTAACGTCCACATTTGGCTCGCAGATGAAGTAGTACAGCTTCCAGAATTCGTTTTTTGGCACGTGAAGGAACACATAGGCGAAGCCATTCGAGATGTAGGAGAACTCCACGCCCTCCTCAATCATGACGTTGTATTCCTGGGCCAGGGTCGCCCCGGTCCTAGTTTCTGCGGTGCTCTTCGTCTTTCCATCTTCATCGGTCGGAATCGTATCTTTTATGACAACCTCTTCCACAAAATTCATATCCCGGAGCCCGGCACGGAGACACTGAACGTCGAGCTTATGTGGCGGCTTGAGCTCGGCCATTGTCAGCAGGCATTCGGCATTGTCATTTGTTCGATGGAAGCAATACAAATCTGGCCGGGGCCGCGTGCCTGACTGATCATCGCCTACCCCCTCTTTCGTCTCTAGGGCTCCAGCGTGGTTTGTCTGAAATCTAACGCCGTTAGGCAGTTGGAGTTGCACCCTGGCGTCGTCGAACTTAGACAATTCTTGAATAATGTTGGCGACCGGTTTTACCACCGCCATATACTCGTACATATTAAGGTCAGCCTCGCTGCGTAACGGCTCGGCAACAACGTCTTTGGAAAGCCCAGTGAGACGAGAAACGGAATGGAACAGCCGAGGCGCGGCCTTGTCTGCCGGCTTGAGAAAACGGCACACGTCATCGAAGATTTTGGCCATTTCCTTTGGGAAGTCTGACCAATGGCAAAGTTCTTCCGGACAAAGTTTCTCGCGGCGTGCCGCAATGGTTCCCCGTGTGGATTCAGCGCGCGTGCCAACCAGTAACTGCCGCGACAACAGTTCATGGGAATATCGTAACAGTTCTTCAAACGTTGTGGGCTGAGTTTCTTCTTCCGCTCTTTTTCGCGCGTCCTCCGCTTCTTTTCGCGCCTCTGCCTCCCTTTTTCGCGCGTCCTCCGCTTCTTTTCGCGCCTCCGTTTCTTCCTTTAGCTGTTTGTCTTTATCTGCTAGCTGTTTTAGCAGATATTCCAGTTGTCGCTGGTCCTCCTCATTGGATAAACCAGGGTTTTCGGCCATGGCAAGTCGGGCCAATCAGGCTTGGTGGGAGTGTCTTCCTCGTAAGGGCTGGGTGTAGGTTTGTGCGATTGATTTGCTGGTTGAGTGAAACTGTCCAGATGAGCAAGCCAGGACCCAAAGGCGCTGAATCCGATGTGAGAAGAGCTGTTTCTCGAAGACTGAGGCTTGATGAGAAATAGCTAACGTAAGGTTTACAGTGCGTCCTGCTGATGATGGAAAGAGCATTGTACTTCGGAGCAGCGCAGCGAGTGAAATGAGCGATACGGAGTACACTCCGTACGGAGTAATAATAGGTAGTTCATCCAAACAATGCAAACGCGGCCAATGGTCACATGATGACCAGCTCCGCCAATACACACGTGATAATGAAGATCACGTGAACACTACTTTTTTCACCAGCATGCGGCCGCCTGCCTACGGACCCTTTCACTCACTTCGTTCGTTTCAGGGCATTCAGGCATAAAGAGAGACGAGATCCATTTACAAAGAGCATGAATAGATAAAAAAGTATGTACTGGGGACGGACAGGGTATATAAACCAAAAAGATAGCCAACGACTCCCAACACCACGCTCCAAGTCATTTCATAGAATCTTCAAGCCATACTATGCGTCTCCAAGCCCTGCACGGGCGGATACGCATACGGAAACTCCACCGACCCATCGAGCAGCCAGTTCAGCGGATCAAACACCTCGTATTGCGCCTCGGCGATCGAGAACCCACTGCCGGACGGCAGACCGCTGGCCGCGTTAGCCGACGTCGATGGTGCCGATGAGGACATGGCCAGGCCTTGCGACAGGCTGGGCGGCGGCGCAAGGCTAGGATCGCGGTCGCCGCCATCGACGGCGCCGTTGTCATCTCGTGTGGACTGTGCAGCGGAGGGCACGCACGAATCGCTATTGGAGGCTGGGTCTGTGGGGTTCTTGAGCGAGGCTGTTCCCATATTCAGTCGTACCGAACGACTATCTGGGAAGAAGGGAGGGACTCCGCTTACCGTCAATATTACGCCCCTCGGCCAGGGCGTCTTCGCGCCATCGCCAGACAGAGTCGTACACTAACGACATGCTCAGCCGGCAACGCACTTTGAGCGGCAGCGAGTCATCCAGCTCGTCGCTCGATGACGGTACTGGAGGGCGCCTTGGAGGGCCTCCGCCGGATTTCCACATCTGCGCGAGCACCTCTGCCAGCCGCTCCGGGAGATCGTTGCTGCAGACAGAAATCGCCCGAATCGCCCAGATGGTCCGGTTGAACAATGCCTTGCTGTAGTCGAGGTCGATATGCGCTGCGAAGAAACTCTTGCACAGCTTCATCAACGCGAATCCACCGGCGAGCATCATCTGGAATATGTAGTACGGCGTGTACGTCAACACGGGACCCACGTTAGTCTCCAGATTTAGAGCGGCCTCGAGAAACGTGACCGTCGCGGCGTGTAATGATTGAAGGCGTTCCCGGTAGCCCTTGGACGAGGGATCGTCAAAGAACGCGCTCAAGTGGAGATGGAGATTGGATGCATAGAGAAAGAGATCTGTGATTGCTGCTGCCTGGGTCAGTAAACATCGGCTGGATCTTGGAAAAAATCGTACCGTCATCCTGCCGCAGCTGACTCTCGAGATCATCAAAGTCCCGGGATAAAAACGAAACAAACGCCGCCCGCTCCAGGTCGCCCAATAGTCCCACCGGATCCCGTCGGCTGCTGTACAGCGCCTTGGTGACCTTGTCGCTGAACTGCTCAATCTGCAATCGCGCCCGGATGTCCGGCGGCAGCTGAAAGTTTGCGTCCACATTCTGGCTCGCGCCCAGCGTCCAGTCGTATAGGGTCGACGCGGGTTGTCCGTACCCGGTTGCCACTCTGCGTGGATTAGCCCTACAGTTTCTCTCGTGGGGCAAAACATTACAGACCTCTGCGCAACCGTATTGCAGATGGCCCATGTTCGGACCTTGTCTCTCAGCTCCGACTCCATCAACTCCACCCTGAACTTGCTAAAGTCCCGTGTGTGTGATGGGCGATGTAGTCCTAGCTGTATCGCCACCTGCATCATGATCCCGCACAGCATGAACGTTGGGTCCGTCGATGTGCTGCTCATTGGGAATGGCCAGGTACAGAGGAGACACAGGGCTTTGACTACATGGTAACTCTGGGGAATGTCGGCCAGAGTGCTCCACACCAACCGGGTCACTGGCCCGGCCAGGGAATTCAAGAGATGGACGTCGGCCTGATAGCGCCGGGCGCCAACGCTGACAATCATCCAGAACAGCAAGGGAGACGTCGAGTAGTACTCGTCCGGCGTGATGTCACGGTCCAGGAAGGGAAGAAAAGGATGGTAGAAGGTAAAGAACCTTTTTTTACATCGATCAGCTGGGCACCCTCCCACCAATGTTCGAGATTCACCCACAGATTGAACAAGTCGGATATCCGATCCGCCGCCAGCACCACATCCTCGATGCGCTTGAACTGGTTGCCATTCTTCATATATCCGGACCCGTCGAATCCCGCCCGCAGATCCAACAGCGAAGTCACGGCTTCGTGCGACGGTCCTGTGAGGTGATCGGTCGACAAGGACGCCGCCGAGGCCCGGCCGCCGTCGCCGCCGCCAGCTGATTCCGAGTTGGAGCCTCGCTTGACCGACTCTAGCTGCGCCTTGAGGGATTCATTGGCCGCCGTCATGTTGGCAATTTGCACCCGCAGCTCCGCCAGTTCGCGCTCCATCTCGGCGTTGCGGCTACGCTTCCCAATCCGCTTGAAGTTCGATTCGATCTTGCATTCCAGCTTCAGCCGACGGCATCGCGAGCAGGAAGTAAATGGTTCTTGTATCACGTCACATCGTAGCTTCAAAATCAATCAGCAAGGTCTCTTTCCTTCCCTTGGGGGAGGGATAAAAAAAAATTTTTTTGTACTCACCTTTTGCTGTCGGCACTCATTGCAGGCGCGTTTGACCGGCGGTCTCCTCTTCTCGCCATGCGAGTCGCCCTCCTCAAACTCCTCAGCATGACTGCCTGTGCCTGGGGAGCCGTCCAGCCCGGCGTCTCCCGAGGAGCGCTTCCTCTTCGTCGCAGGCGCCGCACTGGCAGCGGCCAGAGGAGAATACCCGGCGCCCGACCCTACCGACCCTGCCGTTACCGGACTGGCCACAGGCGTCGGACTCGCCTGTTGAGTGCCCCGAGGGCCCTGAGGCCCTTGCGGCTCCTGATTCCCCGGCCCGGAGGCGGCCGTGGCCCCTCCGATGCCGCTCGTCACTCCGTGCGCCGCCACGCTGGACGAATCCGCTGAGAGAATTGCTCTGATAGGAAGTTAGATACGATGCTACGAGGATCAGCCGTCCGATTCCGCCAATTCGAATTGATCCTCGCTCAATTCGATCCGGCACGTCTCCAGTCAGACAGTGCCAATGTGCCTGGGGTTCGGGTCTGCCCCTCTTGCATCTCGACGTGTGGGGAGCACGAACGACTCTAGGTTTCCGATCTCGGCGGGTCAGGTGATCTGACTAGTCACGTGAAATAATTTGATGACTAATCCAATTTAAAGTGTCGGCGATTGGCCCGATTGTGTTGCCAGTTGACGGTTGACCCATTGAACCAAACTTGAGCATAGCCCCAAATGCACTGCCAGCGGAGAAGGGGAGAAATTCATATGGTTGAAACAATTTGTGCGCATCCAGGAGAGAATATTTACCAACCTCTTGAGAATAGTATGCGTTGATGAAGCTGAGACTGGATTCAGACCTACATCTTTCAGAGATGTTTTTGCCTACTGCTCGTACCCTAGGTACTCTTGAAACAATATAAACAGCAGGTTCAAGCAGGCATTACTCTATTATGATCTTTCAAGCAGAGCATTCATTGACTTGGTCGAACACATCTCGCAAGGCAGATCATGGGATGATACATTGGATAAGGTACTTTACACAGCATCCTCAATCAGGGCAACTCATATCCAAACGTTTCGGCACTTAAGCCAACCCTGCCGAAGAGGCTGATAGCAATACGAGCCACTGAATAGTAATCGATGCACGAGGTTCCAGGGACGCATGAGATCATAATTTTTGTTTTTGGCCCCGAATCAAACTATCGAAGCATGAGGTCCCTTGATTGGCCCAAGCAAGGCGTGGCTACATAGGGCTCAGCAAGCGGATTTTCCGATCGATTGAACTGGTGACCATGAAAGATGATGAACTTGGACCGTCGGGCGTTGACACGAGTTCGTTGTTTTGAATGCAACGACTACTTAGCACAGCCGCCGCCTCGATTGTAGAGGAGGGTGAATGGAATCGATGACTCACTTGCAAGAATAGTACGTTGAGAGGACCTGAATAGTACTACAGTATCGCGATATATCAGGGCTCGCCCGGACAGTTGGACAGCAGAGAGGTGATGAGACAACTTACATAGTACGCTCTCCGATCCCAGGTGAAGGTTAAAATCCCATCTCCATCATGACCACCACGTCCGCCCAAACGCAAATACCACCTCCATACCAAGCAGACCCAAAGTCAACCAACCATAAAAGCACCATTCCCCCTCTCCAATTCCCTAACGCAGGCGCCCCAACCCAAACAACCGTCAACCCGGGACCAATGCATCGCACACCTCAAGTTCCTCGCCACGCTGGCGGATCTGCGCGACACGATTGCCAACAATGATGGATTGTTTGGTATCTTTGACTCACAGGCATATACCGCCATCTCCTCGGGAACGGACGATGAACGGACGCGGTACAAAGCGCTGGCCATGCTGCGCGAGCGCCGCTGGATGGTCTACGTCGCGCGGGCGGTCGACCGGTACACCACCTGGTGGGAGCGCTGCGTTGCGAAGACCCAACGGGATATTACGGTCTGGGACACGCAGCAGGAGAGTTATGCGTTCATCACACAATGGGCGACGCCGTTGCCGTTTGGGCCGGAGGATTTGCCTCCTCTGGGTGAGTTTCCTGTCCTGTTTTCATTCTTCTCTAGGGTTATTCTGAAACTGACTATTTGGGAAGATGTGCTCATGGTGTGGCACGCACACATGCTCAACCCTCGCGCCTTTATTGAAGACTGCATACGCGGGGCGAGAATGGGTTTTTGGGCCACAGAGTTCCCCTGGCCGCTGATCAACGCTGCCATCGATAATGAGAACTTTGACTACAACCCGACAGACGCTGCCCGTCGTGCCTTCGAGGAGCGCACGCAGCGGCCTTGGGATAATTTGTATGATTTACCCGCCAAAACACTTGCATGTCTGCGCTGCAGCCGCCCCCTGTCCGTCGTCTGGGCGATGGGCGAACTGCGACGGCGCGCCAGCGACAAGAAAAAGCCCAAGAGCAGGGCGGAAGAGATTGAGGAGGTGGAGTTTGAGTTTGTCAACGACACCGGCTACGCGGAGAAGAACTTCCACCAGCAGTGCGACCATTGCGGGTTCCCACATTCCCACCAGCAGCTGCGGGTCGCTCGGTTTTCCATGTGGACGCGCAGCAACTCCTCAAGCGGCAGCTGCCCATGCCAGGGACATTGTACGACGAGCGCGGTGTGCCGTTGCCGCGGCCCGACCACACGTTTCCGAACCACCTCGTCATGGCCGAGAGCCAGGAGATCCTGCGCAAGACGGACCCGCGGTTGGCGGGCTTGTCAGCCTCGTCGGCCAGTGTGCATGACATGATGGCCCTGCGCGACCTGCTCGAGTCGCTGCTAAACGCCATGACCCGACGAGAGAGCCGGGCCCTCCCGCGCGAGGGGCGCATCGCGCTGAGGCGCATGATGGCGCACTACTGGGACAACAACAGCAACATCTTCGCGCTGGACCTGGTCGGCGCCGTCATCCGGCAGGGCACGTTCGTCGAGAAGATGGACCGCATCGACTGGCTGCACTCGCCGGCCCTGCCCGCCACGGTCGACCGGCTGATCCGCAAGTACGGCGTGTTCTTCCGCATCATGGCCGAGCACCCGGATCGGCTGGCCGTGCCGACCCTCGGCGTCGACCTCGCCTGGCACACGCATCAGCTCACGGCCAAGCGCCACTTTGCGTACTCGACCGCCCGGACCCAGGCCGGCGGCTGGGCGGCGATATTCATCGACCACGACGACAAGGTCGACGAGACGCGCTTGACGCAGGGCTTCGAATGGACCTCCAAGCAGTACCGCAAGCTGACCAACGGCGGCGTCTACAGCGAATGCACCTGCTGGTACTGCGAGGCCGTGCGCGAGACCGACCTGTCGTCCGGCCTGTCCTCCATCTTCCAGAGCAGTTCCGTCACCCGAGCGCGCAGCCAGGCGGACGCGCTGCACTCTGACCCCAACGTCTCGCATGATCCAGACCGCAACGCGCACATCTCGGCACACAACGTCGTGCGCGTGCAAGAACCGTTCCACATCCGGCTGCATGGAATGCAGCTCCGCAGCCGGTACCTGCGTGCCTATCGCCGGGCCGAGAAGCGCCGCCGCCGGGCGGCGGGCCACAATCTCGGCCACACCGGTTCTTCCTCCTCCTCCCATTCCACCTCCCCAGCCGATGACAACATTGGAAGTGGAGGTCGTGGTGGTGATCGGCACTCTTGCCCCCCCATCGTCTGGGGTTATCCGTACTACATGCCGTTCTACGCGCCGTACATGTGCGACCCCGGCATCCACGGCGACACGTACGCCTGTAACCCAACCTGTATGAATCTCAGCTTGGGTGGCTACGGGAACTGCATCTCGGGAACGTGTGGCGGAGGCGTGGCTGCCGGAGGTTGTGGAGGAAAGGGTGGGATATGCGGTAAGATCTCAAGAAAATCCCAACCCGGAAGACTAAAGCTGACTCCGACTTTTACTAGCTGGTGGGCATGCCGGGTGCGGAGGAAGCGGCGGAAGCGGTGGCTGCGGAGGCGGAGGCAGCGGCAGCGGTGGTGGCAGTGGTTGTGGAGGAGGCGGCGGCGGAAGTAGTTCATGATGATCTGCCTGGCGAGATTGAGTTTGAGATGATGTACCAGCTGTGTGGTTCAGGGTTTGGAATCTCTCGTACCTTGACGTCGATAGCACATGACAACGACCCGTGTCCATGTATGTAATGACTAGGAATATGCCATTTCGAATAAAGATGATAGTAATAACATCACATCATAAAAGAAAAAAAAAATAGATCATCATGATGGATCATAATAACCAAAACCATCGTTGGGTATATGAACACAGACCGATGCATGGGAGAGAACACATTGAAACACCGAAAATGCAATAGCATCAAATCTCATCTCATGTCCCAGACCGAAACGTAGTAGAAACAGAGGATTAGATGTATAGTACAACATATCCATCGCAAGATTCCAGTCCAGGTTCACATAACCGTACATCGTCCACGCAGCTTTTCCTTCCGTCGCTCGTTGATGGTCTGTTCGTTCCACTGCTCGATTCGCGCCCGCCACTCTTCGTCCCGCAGCCGGTCTTCTGCGGTCCACTGCGGCTCGCCAGCGCTGCGGTCTGGCTGATGCTGCGACGGTGGCGGACGCATGAACCGCCCTGTGTACCCGCCATGGGCCTGCGAAAGGGCATCGAGGCTCTCTTGTGTGAGTCGACCGGCCGGGGGCAGCCCACCCGCAGAGTTTGCCCGGCTATGGAAGGACACCCTCTCGTCTCGATGGTCAGCAACCCGGGACGCGTCGCTGTAGATCGTCGACATCCGCTGCGATGCATCCGGGCGGTTCCGCAGGTCGGGTGATGAGTGGGAGTATGCGCGCATGCTGCCAATAGAGTTCATCTGGGAAATATCGGAGGACTGCCCGGCGTCTCCCGTGGAGGGTCGCTCAGGCGTCGAGTGGAGCGCACGATGGCGGCCGAACAACGGGACAGATCGGGGCAGTCGAAGTAGCAGGTTCGGGGATCGAGAAGTAGGGGACTGGTCCGGGGTCGACAGCTGGGGCTGGGGAGGTGGAGGGTCTACGACTAAGGTAGGGGGCGCCTGCCACCCCGGTCGGCGAGGACTGGGAACGAAATTGCCCTGGGTCGGGGACTGACCCTGGTGGCTTCTGGACTGGTTTCGTCGGAACCGGGATTCCGACGATCCACGCCGAGTGGAGAGTCGCCTCGTCAACGAGTTCAACGAGCCCATCAGTCCCGACCGCTGATGACCATCGGTCGGGTTACTGGCGACTCGATGCATTGGTCCGAGTGTTGGATCTGTCGACGCCCGTGGCGGCGGTGCTAGGCTTGAGAGCAGTTCTCGGAGATGCGCCGGCAGAGGTTCCTCCGGTTCGCGCGTGTACGGAGGGGGTGGTGGCTCCCAATTATCCGCGTCACTTTCATGCGGAATGTGCGGCACCGGAGGCGCAGCCTCCTCCGTTTGATACCGAGGCCTCCTGCTAGATCTTGACGCAGTGGCTGCACGCTGGAGCGTATCTCGCGAGCGAGGCGCGGTATTACTGTAAGGGTCGTCCATGAGCAAATCGCCATCTTCAGCCGTCTCCTCGTCCACAGGCGAATTATTCTGCGACCGGCTTGAGCGGTGCATGCAGAAGGCGGACTTTTGCGAACCGCTAGGATAAGATTGACGAAAGACTGGGTTCCTGTCTGTGGGCGGCCTGGAACGTTGCATGCCTATGGCACCCCGTTGGACTCGCGTCCGCCTTCGCTCCAGCTCGACTTCTTGCTCCAGATCTGTACTCCGTTCCCGTAAGACCAAAGGCACGGCCTCTCCCAGCTCGAGCGTCAGCTCACGCTTCTCTCCGTCAGTCGTGGACGGCTCAAAGTCGATGATGGCAATCCTTCCTCCATCGGCCGGAATGGGCGCCTCGCCGAGTGACTCCACGGTCACGCCTCCTGGAGCAACAGCAACCAGCCGGCGTCGGCATGACGAACTGGCGCCGGTGACCCAGCGCGCACCCCTGAGGCCCGGGATGTCCATCACCTTCCGCCCCCCAATCAACAGACATGGGTGGGGAATCGCACTCCGTAGCCGACTTGCATTTGGGGATTCCTCCGATGATTCTGCGGAATTCGCGTTGCTGATGTTGATGTCGCTGGTGCTGTCCGTGGCCGGAGTCCATTTGACATCGTCTGGTAGGCCATACAACCACAGTCCGCGATTTTGGAAAGTTAATGCCACCAATTCGCCATGGCAGTCCATTGCTGGACACGAGGTCGGTGTGGGTTCACGAGAGTCATCACTCAACGCGGGTCCCACGAAACAGACTGTCCCTGCTTTTGTATCGTTTGCCTTGACTATGCGAAATGCCTTCACCTCGGCATCGTAGCCCATAATCCAGTTATCCTGCTGGCCCATATGATCCGGCCACAGGGACACATGGCTGTAGCCGGTCACAATGTCCGGGAACAAAACTTGCGTAGTCCAAATCTGGGTCTCCAAGTCGTCGACGTTCAGAGGGGCATCCGGCGGGAATGGGGCCGTGATGGTGACAAAGCCTTCCTCCGGGTTGGACAGCGACGATCCCAACAGCAGTGTACCGTCGGACGAGAAGGCCAAACTCTCAACTTTGGGACAACGGACGGCACGCCGTTGCGTTGCCATCGCATTTTCCCCGATCGCGTAGACTTCGATGCTGCCGTCGCACGCAATGGCCAGGACGCTGCCGCTGGGGGCAAAAGCCAGTGTGCGAGGCACGTCATTCACCGTAATGACCTGCACATGTTTTGCCTCCGTTCCCGACAAATGGTAGATGTTTACTTGATGCCGGTGGGACACTACGGCCATGACATGGGCATCGTCGAGAATCGTGGCATCCAGGGGCCTTCGCTGGGTCTTGAGCTCATACAACACCTGCATCTGCTCCGACGCCAGGTCCAGGACGAAGATCCGCGACGAGCTCAGGCATAACAGGACCCGCCCGTTCGCCGAGAAGGAGAACTTGAGCGCCTCGCCGGCCGGCAGCGCCGTCGCAGAGCCGGGACTCCTGGAAATGAGATTAATCAATGTTGTCCGGGGGCGAAGGAAGCGATCAAAGGTGTTCCGGCGCAGCTCGCGGGCGAACTTCTTCTTGAGGCACGCCAGGTCCCGCGACCCGATCGTGCCCCGGCAGGCGGCGAACAGTGGGGATCGCGTCAGGTGGTGCGCATACAGCTCGGGGATATCCGATAGCCGTCTCCATTTTCGATTCAGCACGGCGAGGGACGCAAACGTATTCGCATCGACGGTATACAATATCCTAAAGCAGAGAGCACGCGGACTTTCAGTAGCGTCTTGAGTGTGAGGTGGTTGGTCCACCTACCGCTCGATCACGGGCTCTGGGAGACGGTCGAATGCACGAGTCGTCTCCTTGATCGTTGTCGTCGTGGCCGCTGTTGCTGGGCGCGACACGTCATCCGCCTTGTAGGAATCGCCGTCCCCATGCTCTGCGACGGTGCTGCGAATATCGACCTCCATCGCGGGCGACGGAGGCGGATGGAGGGCTCAAACGACGCAATCTATCGATAGAGGGCGGGCGCAGGGTGGGAGGCTCAGGGCGGGCTGCTCATGGTGATGGCCGCAGATCCGCAATACGGCTGCTGTCCATGCGCCGGGGAGCCCGTTGAAGTCGGAAGAGGATAGGATGCCACGTAGGTTGAGTTTGACAGAGATTCGGGTTGCTCGTTGAGCTTCGTATTAGCTTCGAGCGTAACCCTACCGGAGAGATTGAGATTCCCGTCGTGGCTGTGTTGGTTTGTTGGCTACGAGATGGGCAGCATTGGGGCGGAATTGGCGATTTATTCATCTGTATCAGCGAAAGAACAGCTTTGAGAGAGCTTTTTGATACTGTACTATGGAGTACTCCGTATGATACTGTTGCATACTGGCGTTTCAACTCGGACTACAGTCGCAGTGTAGCACCACAGGAGGGACTGAAGGCACTAAAGAGGCCCATTGACAGCGTTTGTTTCTGCTGATGTTCGGAGAGCGATTTTGAACTAATAAATTAAGTACTGTGTACTCCGTATTGTCGGGTAGAAATACTTGTAAGATCTTGCCGAAACCCCGTCCAGGACAAAATCCATATGAAGTCGATGGTTTGGGAGTTTCTTTCTTTCCCTCAACACGCCGCCATGGTTTGTGAATCTCTCCACTCTCTTCAGACTCGATTCAGGCTCCAGCCTCAATCGATCAAGGCTGAAGGAAGATCCGAGGTGACTTGGCAGATCTGGTCAACCCAGATCACGTGATGCCAAGACTGCCAAGATGGTATGGAGAAATGGCATGCTTGGCATCTCTGAATCCCTCTGATTGGCCCGCCCCGGACTCCGAGCCAGTGGAAGCTTTCTAGATTCTTGCCCCTCAATCAGAGTCAATCGGCATGGCAGTTCGTGGGGATCGGCCTGGGGAGTGTGTGCCGAGATTCTCGAATTGACGCCGGCCACGACCGTGCAAAGTGATTGCGACGGCATCCGGCGCAATTTTAGCGACACGGAAGCGGACACATGGGATTGCAGA
This sequence comes from Thermomyces dupontii, assembly GCF_041956625.1. Taxonomy (NCBI): domain Eukaryota; kingdom Fungi; phylum Ascomycota; class Eurotiomycetes; order Eurotiales; family Trichocomaceae; genus Thermomyces; species Thermomyces dupontii. The sequence goes on along the minus strand of NW_027192310.1, from coordinate 167,223 downwards.
TCAGACAGCGATAGCTCGGAGCCCAGAAACAGCGCATGTGCATGTGTGTCACGGCCCAGATTCCGGCGATGCCCCCGTTCATGCGCAGCAATGACTGAGATCACCAAGCCATCCAAGTCGCCAACCAAGCCGACGACCAAACCGCACCCCGGCATCGTCAATGCTGGCTCCCGACCCTACCGATCGCACAAGATCCGCGCCTGCGATCTCTGCCGCAAGCGCAAGTCGCGATGCACCGTTGATATCCCCGGCCAATCGTGTCTGCTTTGCCGTGTGCAGGGCGCGGATTGCCATTATCAGGAAGACCCGCCGCCGGATGAGCCCAGCTCGATCGGATCGAGGGTCCACCGATCGCCGTCGCAGACCTTGACAGGGCAGAAGCGAAAACGCGACTCGGAGTCGGGCCCGGACGGGCAAGATGATAACACGGACGCGTCGCGACAAGCCGATCGCAGCGGCGGCGGTGCCAAGTCAAAGGACGAGGACCCGCAGAACGAGTCGGTCCTGATTGTCGGGCCCGTCGCGGCCGATGATGCGCAGGTGATTGAGAAGTTCTCGGACCAGTCGAATAAAGCCCCCGATGATAAAGGCAAGAAGCCTTACAAGTTCTTTTCGAATGATCCGCGTAAGCCAATTCTATACACCACCGTGTCGAGGCGAAGACAGGGCGTGCGCCAAGGGGTCCCGCCGGGCGACAACCAGCGAGAGATTCTCGAACAGATTCTGGGGCCGTTCAGGCACGACCTGGTTAAACTGTAGGTCCGATGATGCTTTGGCAGGACTGTTTGCTAATCACGGGCAGATTCATCGATCGCTTCAACAATGCGTTTCCGATCTTTGACGGCCATGCGATTTGGGAAGCGTACAGCTCTGGAGCGGCAGACCAAATTCCAGCAACGCTACTGTGCCACATTTATGCCATGTCGCTAATATATTGGAAACACACGCCGCATCTCGCATGCCATCCGAAACCCGATGTGCGATACGCGATCAACCAGACGGTGGCCGCCTTGCATGAGGACTATTCCGCACCCGGCCTGTCGACAGTCAGCGCGGCCTTACTGGACCTCACCGGACGGCCCATATTCTCGCTGACCGGGAACGCCATTAGCTGTGGACGTCTGGTGTCCCTGTCGCACTGCTTGGGGTTGAACCGCGATCCCAGCAATTGGAGAATTCCCCTGGCCGACAAGAAGCAGCGGATTCGGCTATGGTGGGGGGTTGTGATTCATGATCGATGGTAGGAGCAATCAAGAACGGTTTAGGAAATGGAGTACTGACGCAATCACCAGGGGCAGTTTTGGACACGGGGTCCCGCCGCAGATCACCAAATCGCAGTACGACGTGCCACTGCCCAGCGTAGAAGTTCTGGTGACGGAGCCGAGGGCGACGTCGCAGCACATCCGCGCCGCGCACTGTCATATTGCGCTCTGCCGTCTGACTGAGATCCTGGGCGAGCTGCTGCCGCTGGTGTACCAGCTCCAGTCGCGGTCGGCGCGCGAGACGTCCAAGAGACTACGACACATCCGCACGGACCTGGACACGTGGGAGGAGTCCCTGCCCGAATGGCTGCGGCCGCCCATGGAGGACTCGGAGCCGACCATCGCGGGGACCTGCAGTCTGCATCTGGCCTTTCTTGCGGTCAAGATGCTTGTCTGCCGCGTGGAGCTGCAGGTGCGTCGTTTGGACTTTCTCGTCACGGGCATCTCCGGAGGGCTAACTCTAGCAACAGGAGGTCAACAATTCGGAGAACGAGAATCCCGAAGCGCGCCGATACTTTCAGACGGAGCTTCGCAAGGCAGCAGAGGAGATTGTCCACTTCATGTCCACGTTGCGGAGTCATAATTTTCGCGAGTTCTGGCTCCCATGTACGTCCCCTGTCCATCTATCATGTCCTCCGGATCGCTGACAGATTTGTACGATAGATAGCGCATTCCATCTCACATCCACGACGACCCTATTGGTCCGCACAGCTTTGGAAACCACAGACGAGGAAGTGCGGCGGTCATGTCTGGCCAACGTGGACCTCCTCCGGTCGATCCTGAAGCGCGCGCGGGAGGAAGAAGACTGGGACGTTGCCGATATGTGTCTCGACCACTGCGACCGGATTCTCAGTCGACATCCCGAGATCATCAACAACATGCCTTCAACGGCAAACTCCACCCAGAACGAGCAAAACCACCACCACCCCCACCATCACCACCACCAGCAACAGCAGCTTGCTCACCCGAGCCCGCGTTCACATCTGCACCCGCAGCACCCACACTCCCACCCCCCGCACCCGAATTCCCATCCGAATTCCTCCAACAACGGCCATGCGCCAACCCCGTACGGAAACGCCCCGGGTGAGAACGAAGCATTCCCCATCACTCCCGGGGCGATCATCCTTCCCGAGACGACCACCCAGGGCGATATGGTTGACGAGATGATGAACATATCGGGTACGTTCGGGACCATGGATGGCTTTCCGTTTGATATGACGGGGATCTGGGATGTGTCGGGGCTTCAGGACGTCAATTTTACGTGATCCTATGATGATGGCTATGTATTGATAATTTGATTCAACACTAGTTTTAATCTGTCCACCCGGTGTACTGTAGTGATGGAGTTCCGTGTATGATGAATTGAACGATGCCTCCTTGCATGGACGATGCATATCATCAAGCAAAATCGATCAATCTCTTTCGGTTAGGATCGGGTTCTCGTCTCTTCTTTAATATTATTAGTATATCTTATGCAGCCTTTGCAATCCGTCGTTGATGTGATCCGATCTTCCCCAAGTTTATTGACCCGATCTTTTTTCTCACACGAAGCTTATTCACATCAAGCTTTCCAGATGCTCTCTCATTCCGTCAATTCTTCTAGCCTACTTCGATTCCTCTCCTAGACTCCCTACAGCACGGAATCGTTATTGAGAACGTCTTTCCCCACTGTCTCGATGCTTGACGGCTGGATTCGGCTTCCGTCGGGTAGACCTCACACAATGTATGACATGAAGCCTCACGGAATGACCCGAGGGAGAGGGGGATCCATTGCAAGGTGGTATGTATACGTGGGTCACATTGAGAAACCATTTTTTTTTCCTCGACGGAGAATACAATATATATTGAGAAGATGGGAACTTGGGGAAGAGTAGCATTGAGGAAAAGACATTGAAGGGCAATTCCAAGGGAAAGAGCTGTCTTTCTCACGGTTGAACCCTAACGGCCCACCAGATATCAAACCCTAAAAAGTATCCAAATTAATAATCTTCACCGGTGTGTCATCCCACCCTCCACCAAAAAAAGCGGCCTTTAAAGGCCCTTTTTCTCCGATTTTGTTCAGTTTCCCGCGGAATACACCTGCTGCCATTCGCCCTGCTCCCCCAGTCCCTGCATAGTTGGAAATCTTATCTGATCAGATCAGCGGCTTAGCTCGCGCCGAATGACATCATGGCCCCAGGCGTGAGTATGATCGGCGCCGATCACGGCTATAGCAACGGTGATAGCTATGCCGAGCTCCATGGGGGCCCTCAGTGGGCGAAGTGTGCGCCCCCGGTGACGGCCCGAGACGAATCCGAATCGAATGGCGCCGAGAATCACGGGCCGAGCGGGAACGGGTCAGTATGGCCGCCATTGCACAAGCTGCAGGCGGCTCAACGGCGGGTCGAGCATGATTTTCGCTCGGATACCGTTACCGTGCCCACGGAGGAGATGATGCTGGTGAGTCGAGGAAACACCGGGAAAAATAGGCGAGAGAGAGAGAGAGAACGAGAGAGATGCTGACTGGCAAGTGCAGGCCATGTTGGACGCCTCCTTCCAAGATGATCTGTACGATTCTGGCGACGAGACTGTCAACAAGCTGCAGGACCGCATTGCGGAGATGACCGGCAAAGAGGCCGCACTGTGGACACTGTCCGGCACCATGGGTAATCAGATTTGTTTGCGGACACATCTAACGCAACCACCGCACTCGGTGCTGCTGGACTACCGCGCGCATGTGCACTGCTGGGAAACTGGCGCCATGCCCGTCTTGTCGCAGGCGTCGGTCACGCAGGTGCATCCGCGGAATGGGCTGCATTTGACCGTCGATGATGTGAGAGAGCACATCATTGCGGACGGGAATCGTATGTCTTGGAAATTCTTTTGTGCCGTGGGGGGATACAGCTAATCGCAATCGGGCCAGTATACTTCCCACCAACCCGTGTGGTCTCCCTGGAAAACTCCCTCAGTGGAACAATCCTCCCGCTCAAGGACGCAAAGGAGATTTCCGAGTTCGTGCGCAACTTCCCCGTTGAGGAGGGCCAGACGCCCATTGCGATGCACCTCGATGGTGCTCGGCTGCTAGATGCCGTCACCGCCGAGGGCGTCGATCTCAAAGAGTACTGTGCCTGCTTCGACAGCATCAGCATCTGTTTGTCCAAGGGCCTGGGCGCCCCCATGGGCAGCGTCATCGTTGGCTCGAAAAAGTTCATCCAGCGCGCAAAGTACTTCCGGAAGATGTTTGGCGGCGGGACACGGCAAGTTCGTATTATGTATCCCAATCATGGAATGATCAGAGGATAACAGTCCTGTACAGGCCGGTATGATGGCCGCAGCCGCCCTTTGCGCCCTCGACTACACAATCCCCCGCCTACCCTCGGTCCACGCGCTGGCCAAAAGAACCGCCGTCGCCCTCCGGGAGATGGGATACACTATCGCGCTTCCCGTGCAGACCAACATGATCGTCCTCGATTTGAAGGCGGACGGCATCCCAGCCGCCGCATTCGTCGAGTACGGGAAGCGCGCGGGCGTCACACTCTTCCCGTCCGGACGGTTGGTTTTCCATCATCAGAATTCACCGCAGGCGGTGGAAAAACTGATGTCGGCATTGAGAGCGCTGATGGAGGATAAAAAGGCCGGGAAGGTGTTGCCGGATTATCGGGTCACGGGAGGTTATCATTAGCTTCTGTTTTCCAGCATTGTTGATTTAATTGGGTGGCCGGCACTTTTGTTGTTCCTTGTTCGATACAATATACTGCAGCGTTTAGACTGTCAAAGTTTGGATTGTACAATGTTCGCACTGTACGGAGATAATACATACAGTCATGCGATAGATGGTCATGCATGCAAAGGCGACACTAGCTTGGTCGACTGCGGCTCATTGTTCCCAGACGGTAGCGTCGACCGCTCCCCGTAGTCATCCATGTCCGACCAGCCGCGCTCCGGCCCCCAGAGAATCTTCTTCCCCGCCGCGCGCACCTCAGCACGCAGCCGGCTCATCAGCGCCCCATCCTTCTGCACTGACGGCCAGGCATCGAACTCGACGTTCTCAAGCGCAGGCAACTGCTCCAAGACCCCGCGCAGCAGATCCCCCGCAAAGTTGGTGTAGAAATCCGCTGAGATGCGGAACCCCTCAAACACAGGATGCGACGGATCGCACTGCACAAACACCTTGAGGGTCTGCACGCCCGTCAGCTCCCGCAGGCCCAGACGGCGGGTCACCCGCCACGATTTCGGCGGTTTTGTCCAGCTTGATCCCAGGATCAGCTCGATCTTCCGGACCAGCGGCCGATAGGTAGGCGCCAGGCTGGCCAGCGTCGGCAGCCGCGAGTAGTCCTGAATGGCAAACACGCGGAAGATCTGCGTAGAGTAGAATAATGCGGTCGCTTCGTCGTGCAGGCGCCGCGAGGCGAGCAGCAGGGACAGCCGGTGCGAGCGCGGCGCCAGGATGCGATTTTGTTTGGAGGATGCGCCCACGCTGCCGTTCATACCATTAGTACTTGTTGTGCTGGAGCGGAAGAAGACGTATTCGTAGATTTTGAGCCGGATCTCGGACGGAAGATCAAAGAAGCGAAAGGGGGCAACTTCTTCTTCGGACTCTGACTCGTAGTCTGTGTCCGAAACCTCTGTTTCATCACTCTGAAGATCCCGACTCTGATCCTCAAGGCGCATACGCCTCAACGCCACAGTGACCGATTCCGAGTCCATTGAGACTGTCATGATGATAGTAGCATGGAATTAACGCATACGCAGAGATCAGCAGCGATAAGACGAACAACTCTCATAGTGTTCATGATTCCATTCTGCAAAACCGAGCTAACCGACCAAGCCAAAGGCATAGATGTATCTGGCTAACGGGGCTGCGCAGCTCATTGGGAACCTTGCTGCCGCTCTTGGGGCAAGACAGAACCGTTGTTCATTAGTCTCCCCAGCTAATACAGCCCGCCATTCACAGGAGCATCAGAAGTGGAAGGCCAAATTGTCTGGGTTAGTGGTATCAACTTTCGTGGAGAGAGAAAAAGGAAGAAAAAGAGAAAACGTGAGCCGGAAAAATGTGGCCAAATTAAGGCACCGAAAGTGCGTATCTGGTCTCTGTCGACCGACGAAGTTCAGTTACTTACGGAGTAGTCATTCTCGGAAAGAAGAAAATCGGGCCCCATGTGAGCCTGAGGCATAACTGCACTTGTGGTCTCTGTCAACCACCGGATCGCGATGACGGTGCGGAATTTTCAAGCTTGGAGCAGGTCGAGATCATATGCAGGCCTCGTTACGGGCTTCTCTTTCGCGGCAAGGCATGATTGTCTAATTGGAATTATTTTGTCAATCTGAGTTTATCTGCTCACGTCATTCGCCGGATCATGCTGAGCCGCGCCGTTCTGCCGCTGGCGAGGACCCGGCCAGTCTCGTCCGTTGTCCGCAGCTCCATCATCTCGAGCGCCGCGTCGTCTCCGCGATGGTATGCTAAAGGCAGAACTCCGCCGTACAAACTCCCCGACTCTGGATCCGACAAGCCGTCTCCGGGGTCGTCTGCCTCGAACACCAACGCTGAATCAGGACAACCGCCGAAAGACCACTCTCCGCATCAGCCCGAACTCGCAACCAGCGCAGACCCGGGAAAGAATACAGCACCCCTGCCACCTGGCACCGGAGCTGGTCCTTCACAATCACAAGATGAGTCCAAGTCCTCGTCGCAAGGGGATCGTCCCAGCGATTTTGAAACCGCCGCACAAGGCCAAGAAGGAGGTCCGGACCAGCAACCGCAGAAACCTCTGCCGGATCTAACACAAGGAATACCCTCGACGATAGCCGCGGAGCTGGAGGCGGCCCGCGGCAAGAGTCGCGGCCCGACTGCGCTCAATCTGACCGAGGATCCAACCAAGGACGACTATGAGCATGCCGGAAGCGACCGGGCAAGAGATTACGAGTCGTCCTTGGACCGGCGGAGGAATCGCTTGGCCAATCTTACGTACGCCGCTTTCCTGCTGAGTGGCATTGCCGGCACAATATACCTGGGCCGCAACTGGGAATCGGAGGAGGAGGCCCAGAAACACCCTGAGGCGCCTTCGGGCTGGGGTTTGGGACTGTTCTACAAACGTATCAAGGCTCGTCTGGATAGCATCACAAGTTACTACAAGGACCCGGCATTTGAGAAGTTGCTTCCGGACGAGGATCCGTCGCAGCGTCAGCCCTACACTCTGGTGCTGAGCTTGGAGGATCTGCTGGTGCACAGCGAGTGGACGCGGGAGCATGGCTGGCGGGTGGCCAAACGTCCCGGCGTGGACTACTTCCTGCGTTACCTGAACCAGTACTATGAGCTGGTGCTGTTTACCAGTGTGCCGAGCATGATGGCGGACCAGGTCCTGCGCAAACTGGATCCGTACCGGATCATCCGGTGGCCGCTGTTCCGCGAAGCCACCAAGTACAAGGACGGGGAGTACATCAAGGACCTCTCTTACTTGAACCGTGACTTGTCAAAGGTCATCCTCATCGACACGGTGCCGGCCCACGCAAAGGCTCAGCCCGAGAATGCCATCATCCTCCCGAAATGGAAGGGCGACCCCAAGGACAAGGGCCTGGTGGCTCTGATCCCATTCCTCGAGTACGTTGCGGGCATGAACATCGAGGACGTGCGGCCGGTGCTCAAGTCGTTTGAGGGCACCGATATCCCCACAGAGTTCGCGGCGCGCGAGCGCAAGATGCGGGAGAAGTTCCAGAAGCAGCTCGAGGAGGAACGCGCGCGGCGACCGCGTCTCGGTGTGGGCAACCTCGCCTCCTTGTTGGGCCTGAAGCCGCACAGCGCCTTTGATACGGATCGCCCGGCTGCAGACAGCCTCAAGGAGGGCAAGATGCTCTGGGACCAGATCCGTGAGCGCGGCCAGAAGAACTACGAGCTGATGGAGCAGGAGATCCGCGAGAACGGCGAGAAGTGGCTCAAGATGATGGCCGAGGAGGAGGAGAAGTTCCGGCAGGAGCAGATGAAGAATATGAAGGGGAGCTTCACGAGTTTCTTTGGCGTTGGGAAAAAGGATGACAACAAATGATCTGATCTGATCCTCGTTGGTGATCTTTTTCTCCCCCTTCTTGTCTTGCATCATGGGTATCTCTTGCTCCCAGACGTTTAATTCCATCTATAGACTCATTCCATTACCGTTGGAGGGGGATTCGTCGCTCTGTACAATAGTCACGCATATTAGGCAAAAAAAAAGTTCTAGGAGCTGTTTTTCTTGCTCATCACTATTACAGGATCACATCGTAACTATTCTGCTATCATAGTTCCTCATCAACCTCCATGTGATTGCCGTCCTCTTTCGGCTTCTCTGTCGCCACTCGGGCGATGCAAGCCTCTTTGTCGATCATTTGCCGCGAGATCGCGACGATGTTGTCTTCGATCAATTGCTGGCCGACGTCCTCGATATCTGCAGGTGCGCAATGTCAGTCTCGCCATTAGGAAAAAAAAAAAAAAAATTACGGCGAATTCTTACGTTTCTTTGGATCCACCTTGCCAACATATCGCGTCTTGAGCTGTTCCTTGGTCAGCTCCGTCTCCTCCCGGACGCGCTTCTCGTAACCCTCAGCGAGCTCAACGAGCCGCTGCATGCGCTCGACGTTGCGCTTGGCGTCTTCGCGGAAGTCGTTCATCTGCAGCGCGTCCGTCCAGACGTGCTTGTGCAGGTTCATGAGCATGTTCTCCTCCAGTCCGGTCTTGCGGTAGTTGATCGCCATGCTGTAGTAGTGCCGGTTGAGGCCGTGGATCAAGGCTTGGATCGACGGTTTGTTCAGGTGGCCCAGGTTCGACGTCGTCTGTCGCGGCTCCTGGCCCATGACCACCGTCTGCGGCACGATCAGTCGGAAGGCATCGATAACGACTTTGCCCTTGACGGACTGAATCGGGTCGATGACCACGGCGACGGCGCGCGGGGTCAGCTGCTCGAAGGATTGTTGCGTGTTGATGTCGACGGACGACAGCCAGCAGCCGAAGCCCGGGTGCGAGTGGTACCATCCCACGACGGTTTCTGGTCTATTCTGCAGTTAGACAGTTCCAGATGTTCCCGGATATCGATATTGATCGAAATCTAGCGTACCGTCCCGTTTGTCGTAGCATATCCATCATCTTGGTCTGAAAGACGGGATCGACAGCCTCGACACTGACGCCCGTCCCGCTCTGTGGCATGGCAAAGACATCCACCACTCGTACTGTGTACTCGTCCACAAACTCTCCCAGCATTAGACCCATGACCTCCATCGGCACGCCTGCTCGTCCGTGTCGCAACATCTTCAGCAGTGCCAGCGACGAGATGTGGACCGTTTCCGAGTTATCGACAAGGTTCGGGCTATCCTGTCCGTCTGTCAGTTGCGATCCCATCTTGTCCTTTGCGACTGACTCACTGTCGGTGCAGAGCCGCCCATGCCAATGCCCATGTTCTGGGCGGCCTGGAGCATTCGATTGAAGCGCTCCATTGTGGCCGCGATAGAGTTCAGAAAGCAAAAGAAGAAGAGCGCGCAGAGCAGAAGCTTTCTCGAGTCAGATCGCGATTATTGTTACTACCGAGCTCGAAGATCTCCCAGCAGTAGAAATCCCAAGAGGAGATCTCCAAGCGACTGTCCCTGCTGAACGTCTTTAGGCAGTGTATGCTGTCGTAGCTCTGCAATCTGCACCGATGACGCCGGGATCATGACTAAGCAGGGTCTTGGCATCGGCCGAGCTTGGTCGGCGGAACGCGCTGTGATTGGTCCGCCCGGCTCTCCCCAATGGCCCGCGAGTCTTTGGTGAATACTTAGATGCCGCGCCCATTCTTCGCTCCAGCTTCGTTTCTCTGCTCAATCCTCGTATGCGGCTTTCCTGAGGCTCTGCGAGCACGACCAAGAACGATCGTGAAGTCGGGACGGTGTATTGTTGCCCGAATCTGCCCTCGCATTTGTCCTGCGCATCATCGTCGGCCTCCTCTGGCCGTCTATTCCCCTCGCTCAGCTTTCGTGGGCTCTGGATCGAGGCCCGTTAGGCCGGTAGCATCGCACCGACAACCATGGCGGGCACGTCGACCCTTGACGAGATCAATTTCAACAATCTCGCCACGGATAGGCAAAGGAAAGTCGCCTACTTTTACGACTCAGATGTCGGCAACTATGCCTACGTCTCGGGCCATCCGATGAAGCCGCATCGGATTCGGATGGCCCACAGTCTGGTCATGAACTATGGCCTGTATAAGAAGATGGAGATTTATGTACGTGAATGTCTTGAGGTCATTTGGATCAGTGAGCTGACCATTATTGCAGCGCGCCAAACCCGCTTCCAAGTTTGAAATGACCCAATTCCACACGGACGAGTATATCGATTTTCTGTCCAAGGTGACGCCGGACAATATGGATCAGTATGCCAAGGAGCAGAGCAAGTACAACGTAGGAGACGACTGCCCCGTCTTTGACGGCCTCTTTGAATTCTGCGGTATCAGTGCTGGTGGGAGTATGGAGGGCGCCGCGCGTTTGAATCGCAACAAATGCGACATCGCGATCAACTGGGCCGGTGGTCTTCACCACGCTAAAAAGAGCGAGGCCAGTGGGTTCTGCTATGTCAACGGTGAGTTGGTCTGCCAGCCTTCCAACTTCGGTGGCTGACCGTGCGTAGACATCGTGCTCGGCATCTTAGAACTGCTCCGATTCAAGCAGCGTGTGCTCTACATCGATATCGATGTCCATCACGGAGACGGTGTCGAGGAAGCCTTCTACACCACCGATCGAGTCATGACGGTCTCCTTCCACAAATATGGAGAGTACTTCCCCGGGACCGGAGAGCTTCGCGACATTGGTGTCGGACAGGGCAAATACTATGCCGTTAATTTCCCTCTGCGGGATGGAATCGACGATATCTCGTATAAGAGTATTTTCGAGCCCGTCATTCAGCATGTTATGGACTGGTACCGGCCGGAGGCGGTGGTTCTTCAGTGCGGCGGCGACAGCCTATCCGGCGATCGCCTGGGCTGCTTTAACCTTAGCATGCGCGGCCATGCCAACTGTGTCAATTTTGTCAAGAGTTTCAACCTTCCGACGCTGGTTGTCGGTGGAGGAGGATACACGATGCGCAACGTTGCCCGGACATGGGCGTTTGAGACTGGTATTCTCCTCAATGAACAACTTAGTCCACAGCTTCCGTATAACGACTACTACGAGGTGAGTTTCCAACCGCTACATTATCTCACTGGACTAAGGTGCTGACCGTCACTAGTATTTCTCACCCGATTATGAGCTGGACGTGCGCCCGTCCAACATGGACAATGCAAATACCAAGGAGTATCTCGACAAGATCCGAAGCCAGGTTATCGAGAACCTGAAGCGCACGGCCTTTGCTCCTTCGGTACAAATAACCGACGTTCCTCGCGACCCGCTCGTGCCGGGCATGGACGATGAGGCCGACGCCGAAATGGATGATCTGGACGAGGACGAGAATAAGGATGTACGACATACCAAGCGCCGGTTCGATCAGTATATCGAGAAGACCGGCGAGCTGAGTGATAGCGAAGACGAAGCAGAGCTGGCTGCCCATGGCATTCGACGCCAGCCAGGTGCGGTGAAACGGCGGAACCAGGCCAATTACCGCGATCTGGACAACGAGGAGACTGCTCCACTCAGTAGTATCGCTACGCCGCGGGAAGCCTCCTTGGCTCCCGGCCAGGACGAGACCATGAGTCTGGCCGCCGGAGCTCCGGCTGAGAAGACCAATGGAGACACGTCGGCAGTGGAACGCGACAAGTCGCCGGCTGCCGCGGCCGCCCAGACAACGGACGAAGTCGCCGAAGATGAGAAAGAGGTTGCCACCGAGTCCGCCGCGACTCCTGCACAGGAGCAGCCTCGGGCTACGGAAGACGTCGAGATGGAGGACGCTGGAGAGGCTCCACGCGCGCGTGAGTCCGAACAACCGGCTTCCACTGAACCCACCATTCAGGAGAATACGCCGCCTGCATCACCGCGCCGGGAAGAGGCTGCCGAGTCGAAGACTTCTGGCAAACGGTCTACGTCACCCATGGCCGAGGCACCGCAACATGAAGCATCAGCCGCTGAACCCGCCATCAAGACGGAAGATGCTCCCCAAGCTGCTCCTGCCGAAGGGACCAAAGACGCCAAGCCGGCTGAAGGTGAAGTGAAACCCGAAGAGGCAAAAGAAACCACGGAAGACAAGCCGACCGAAAATGACAACTGAAACATGACACAGGATATTACTTATTACCTTGTATCAGTTCTCAAAAAAGATCACGGCGTCTCGGGATGACAAACGGCAATGGTGTTGTTGGGTTGGTCCGGCGTGTGTGTCACTTTGGTTTTGAGTTCCTTGTGGCATCCGTACTTGATTTTGAATATATGGCTTGTTTGTGTTTATTCTAGAAGACGATGTGTCTGTTTACGAGTTCATGTATTTACTGGGTACATTGAGCAGTTCATCATCTTCCTTCAGTCGTCATCGTTAGTTGGAGGTTGGTCAGGGCAAGACCTAAAAGACGTTCCCAAAACAGCCTAGCGTTAGGGCTACGGCGGAACCTCATCCGTCCCGGCAGGACCAATCACATCGCGGCTGCCAAGATTTGTTCCCACTAAGCGAGATCGAGCACTCTGGAAGGAAATTTGCAGACTCGCTCGAAGAGACCTGGACGACTCTTCTCCGTTGTCGACGTTCCTCCCGCGCCTCCCTTCTTTTCCTTTTTGATAGTCGAAGAACGTGACAGACCGCCAAAATGTCGAAGCGAGGGTGAGTACAGGCAATCATCTGGGTGGTGACCGTTGTGCTGAGGGCGGTCGTGTGTGTGTGTGTGTGTGTGCGATTTGAATTTCGAGAATCGCAGCCATCTTATTGAGGGATGAATGAAGGAATTGAACGACGGATAGGTGGCTTGGTTTTTGGAATAATGGCTGACTTCAGTTATTCTTCTTCAGACGTGGTGCTGCTTCGGGCAACAAGCTCCGCATGACTCTCGGTCTGCCTGTGTATGTGAACTCAAACCGCCCTGCGATCCTCGTGAATTGTCGTCGAAAGAAAAGAATCAAGAGACGCGGAGAATTTCCCTGGGACGAATCACCAAGCTAACTCGATCCGAATAGTGGCGCCGTCATGAACTGCTGCGACAACTCCGGCGCCCGGAACCTGTACGTGATTGCTGTCCAGGGTGCCGGTGCCCGTCTCAACCGCCTGCCCGCTGCGGGTGTCGGTGACATGGTCATTGCCACCGTCAAGAAGGGCAAGCCCGATCTGCGAAAGAAGGTCATGCCCGCCGTCATTGTCCGGCAGTCGAAGCCGTGGCGACGGGCGGATGGGATGTATCTGTACTTTGAGGACAATGCGGGTGTGGTACGTATATGCCCTTCTGCGTGGTTCGGTGCTGTGGACTTTTTCGATTATCTACGGCTGCTACGCGAGAAGTTTTTGAGGATGTGAGGCTGATTTGTTGTTTTAGATCGTCAACAACAAGGGCGAGATGAAGGGATCGGCCATCACCGGGCCCGTCGGAAAGGAGGCTGCGGAGCTCTGGCCTGTGAGTGTTGTTTCTACATTGTTTGACTTTGTTCATGCGGCTAATATGTTCCCTCGCAGCGTATTGCGTCCAACTCTGGTGTCGTCATGTAAACTCGGTTATACGAGTATAGAAACAAACCAAAATGAAAAATGTAACGAGATACCAGAATGGGATTAGGGCGTTCAATTCATTTCATGAATCTCTTTTTCAATTTGTATAGAATGCTCATCGCTTGAACCTCTTACCTTTGCCGACGTTCGACCTACCTTACATAGCTGGTTGCCAAAAGAGGCATGATAGAATACGTAATTACCTTATATAGTATTAAAATAAACGATATTATGTAATGAGTCCCCGCGTTCTGCAAGTTCAACCCCACCGACATGGATCACGGAAATTGCTGGAAGAGCTTCAAGCAGTGAGGACAAAAACACAGGTCAATTCTTGAATATACTTAGCTGTTCCCAGTCTTCGACTTGAGTTCAAACAAATCAGCCAGAGTGTATAACCACGATGGACGACGAGGGCCCCAGCCGCGAGGAGCTCCGACGGCGCGAAGAAGAGGAGAAAGAGCGCAAGGCTAAAGAGGACGCCGAGCAGGCGAAGCTCCCTTACAAATGGACGCAGACGATCAAGGACGCGGACGTGTCGGTGCCCGTGCCGGGGAACATCAAGGGTCGCGATGTGGAGGTGGTGTTGACCAAGACGAAGATTAAGGTTGGATTGAAGGGGCAGGAACCGATTATTGACGTACGTTACAATCCCTATATCTTTTCAAACAAAAAAGGAGTAGATGATGGGTGAATGCTAACGGTTGATTTCAAGGGTGACTTTCCCCATCCCATCCACGTCGACGAATCCACCTGGACGCTTGAAACAACGCCGACGGGTAAAGAGATCTCCATCCATCTCGACAAGGTGAACAAGATGGAGTGGTGGCCGCACATCGTGACGTCGGCGCCCAAGATCGATGTGACGAAGATCGTGCCCGAGACGTCGTCGCTGAGTGACCTTGATGGCGAGACGCGCGCCATGGTTGAGAAGATGATGTATGATCAGCGGCAGAAGGAGCTGGGCAAGCCGACGAGTGATGAACAGAAGAAGATGGAGATTTTGAAGAAATTTCAGGAGCAGCATCCTGGTAAGTCTTTTTCTTCTTCCCCTCTCCTGCGGACTGATGTTGCTGATTCGTTGAAGAAATGGATTTCTCGAAAGCAAAGATCGGTTAAGCCATGGAATGGAGTCTGGAGTTGGTCGATAATTCATGCATGAATGATGTTACGGTTTACGAAAATAAAAATAAACATCCATAAGTACATCCATAGAGGAGATTCTATATGGGTATCATCAAATCTATGGTACACTACATTTACTTTCAATCAGCCAGCCGCATGTGGTACGTTCTCAATGCTTCCTCCGTCATCTCGCTCGGTGCCCCCACCATCGCATCCTCGCCGCCTCTTCCCGTCTTTGGAAACGCTATCACGTCCCGCACGGATTCCTTCCCCAGCATCACGGCGACCAACCGGTCAAAGCCCAGCGCAATGCCCGCATGCGGCGGACACCCCGCGCGCAGCGCGTCCAGAAGGTGCGAAAAATCCGCTAGCCGCTCCGGCGGCATCTGCAGGATATCCCGCAGGATAAGCTCCTGCACGCGCGCGTCGTGGATACGGCGGCTGCCGCCGCCCAGCTCGACACCGTTGACCACCAAGTCATAGTGGTCTGCGACGGCGGCCGTAGGGTCTCTCAGGAGTAGATCCACGTCTTGCGGTGTCTTTGGTGCCGTGAATGGGTGGTGCGTTGATGAGAACCCTGCTCGTCCGCCTTGGCCAGGGTTGCTGTCGACATCATCGGCGTCGAGAGTGAACAGGGGAAAGTCGGTGATCCAGAGGAAATCGAAGCCCGTGGGAGCGGCCTTGAGCCCCTCCTTCACGGCAGCAGCGTGTAGAGCGCGACGTAGATCGCCCAGCCGGGTCGAGCCGCCAGAAAATGGAGCGTTCTTGCGCGCTTGTAAGACAATCAGATCTCCATGCTCTGGTTGCAGGACTTCCTCAACTCGCTCTGCAGCCTCGAAGCCAAAGGGCATCAAGCCGAACAGCGGCTTTCGCGCGTCGTAAACAAAGATGCCCGGGGGTCCGTCAGGGTTGTTGTTGAACGGAGCTCCCGCGGGGGAATCGAGGAAGCGGGTGACAAAGTCTAGCATTGCTTGTGGATCATTGTCGGTGCCATCTAGCTTGAACGCCTCCACGATGGGATCGGTTAGAGGTGTCATCTTCATGACGAGGTCGACAGGCAACATATAATCAAGCCGGGTAAATTCCATCCCAATCCGGGTATCCGGTTTGTCTGAGCCGTATCGGGCCATGGCTTCCACATAGGACATCTGCTTGAATGGCCCAGGCGGGATGTGAAAGTCAAGGAGGCTCGACCACAATCTTCGTATGACCCTTTCAATTGTGCTCATGACGTCTGCTCCAGTAGCAAATGACATTTCCAGATCGAGCTGTCCTTTTTAGTAGCCGCCAGACACATAAAAGATAGTGGCAGGCCCTACCTGAGTGAATTCCGGCTGACGATCAGCCCTCAGATCCTCATCTCTGAAACAGCGTGCAAACTGGTAGTAACGTGGGATCCCACTGGCCATCAGAATCTGCTTGTACTGTTGCGGGCTTTGTGGCAGCGCGTACGCCAGGCCCTTTCGCCTCGTTGGCACGAGGAACTCGCGGGCTCCCTCCGGCGTAGACTTGAACAGGAGCGGCGTCTCGATCTCGACAAACGGCGGCTGACATTGCTCCAGTTCCTCTCGACAGATATTTCGCACCTGCGCGCGAAATCGCAGAGCCTCCCGTAGTTGTTTATCAGAGCGCAGCTGAAGGTACCTCTGCTCTGGAGGGTAGACAGCCTCCGGGGTCATGATGATATCCTTGGGGAATTCATTGAGCAGCCAAATTGACTCCACATTCAGCTCGAGGCTGTCTATCCGTTCAACATCAGCCGCTTCCCGCTCGCCCGTGCTTCCTTTCTTCTCCTGGAGAGTTCCAGAAACAGCGACGGGGCTATTCGCAGCGATTGACTTGAGTTTGCGATGCACTTCATCATTCTTGGCAGATGAAACCAGCTGGATGTTTTGTCGCATTGTCGGGTCTGTTAACCGGACAAAGGACAGTTTCTTGGACAGGTCGACCCGCGTCCCGAGGTAGCCATGGAGAACGACCGTCTCGCCGGGAGACGCATGGCGCAGCAAGGATTGGAAGTCATGTGTTGCGCTGGGGAATTCCACTGGAGCGCTTTAGCAGTGATACAAGCCCTGTTCGATGTGGCGCGGTACCTGAATTTTTGTATTGATCCAAAAGATTGGAGCTTGTGCTCGCCTCATTGCTTTGTTGGGCTCGCTTTGGGGAATGATGGAACCAGCTACTTGAGATAAAAGAGCTGCATATCCATGGCTTCTGCTTTGGCGAAGCTATTCGCGGGAGATTCGATACCCCAACATAGCGCTGACCGAAATGAATTTGACGACGGAGAAAATGTCGTCCAATTTGACTTGCCTGCATGAGGACAGCCAAACTCGACACAATGTTGTCTCCAAGATTATTATGATGCAAGCTTCAATGCGACGAAGCATCGGATATGCAGGTTTAATTACGGTATTGCTAAAATGGGATGTAAGCCTATCTTGGATTAGTGCAGTGCCCAGAGCAACCATAAAAAATTTCCTCCTCCACGTCTCTTTTCCTCTCTCCATCCTTCCAAGTTTTGTACAGGTGAGCCCCCTACCATTGAGTGCATAGTGTTAATTGCTTGTACTGATGACTATTCCAGATGATGAAAGCCTGGCGTGTCCTATTTGACCTCGCTCCTCCTCACAGGCCGTGGTTCTCCTCCGTAAGGAGGCCCAAGGACTGCGGTCTGGGACGGAGGAGGAGTATGAAAGAGGCGTTCGGCACACCCAGTCCTTGTTACACCCAACGGACGCGATGAAGGCATCTCTGATCAAACATACAAAACTTGGAGGTGTTTGGCGCTCACGCACGGCGTGCCCATGTTGGCCGCCAGGGCGCGGGCCTTCGATGCTTGCGTCTATTCTCTGGCTCTGTTCCCTGATTTGATCAGTAGCGTTGTCTCCGGCCGCCAGTATTACTGGGCGGGGCTCCACCGAAGTCGGCGTCCATGTCGGTGTCGACCACATAGATAGCTGTTTTCGATGGAGACACGCGCGCGCTCGGTAATATTGGCTGGTCTCTGGAGGGAACGTCGCGCCTTCCGAGATGGTAAGGATCCAGGGAAGCTCTGGGAGAACATGAGAGTTCCTGGATCCGTCGCCTGCTAACATGTAAGTCCATCTTTGTTGTTTTGGTCTCAAGTCAAATGATGAAATATTACGGATGTACTCACAGACCTGTTCTGATGTGCGCAAATCTCATGTGGATAACTCCGTTGCCTTCCTTCTGATTGATTTTTTTCACGCTTGTTGAGCTTCAATCAATTGCTGGATATGCTCGGTACTGACAGTTGCAATAGATGCTACCCCTACGTAAGCTGCACGAGTACGATAGCAAGGTAGATAGATAGGCAGTGATCGAATTGACTAACTACTGTTCTGTTAACTTTCCTATCCATAACATACCATAGTAGAGTCCATGGAACTGTTGTTTTGGTGGTCGACAACTCTTCGTTGTCCGGTTTTCTGTAGAGTCGGGGATCGCATCAACTTTTCTCCGCCCAAAATTTCTATGCGAGCAAGCT
The DNA here is from genome assembly GCF_041956625.1 of Thermomyces dupontii. Taxonomy (NCBI): domain Eukaryota; kingdom Fungi; phylum Ascomycota; class Eurotiomycetes; order Eurotiales; family Trichocomaceae; genus Thermomyces; species Thermomyces dupontii. The sequence continues at coordinate 148,739 of NW_027192310.1, read as the reverse complement.
ACCAGACCAACAGAACCAGATCTCTTGCACCTTATCAGCAATGACCATCGGCGTCCAAGGAAATCATAGATCGGCACAATGATGCCCCCATCCGAGCTAGGTCGCTCGACGACCAGGCGGTTCCTTCGTTCAACCGCCGCTTCAGCATGTCCGCACTCGCTATCTCTACAAATTCGTCGGCCGCGTATCGTGCTGCAAACACATCAAGTCCGATTGGAGCCAAAACGATGGATCACACAACAGTACCTTCGTCGCATGGAGGAGGCGAAAGTCCAATGGGCAGAGTTTGCGAAGGAGATCCGAGAAGGAAAGCGAAAAAGCTTTTTGCAACACCTGGAAGAGCGGCAGCTAGTGCACCAGATCGTTGGGTACGTTTTTTCGTCATTAGCGGCTTCAGCTCGGGAGTCGAAGCTGATAACGCCCGTTGCAGTGATCGAGATGTCCTCAACAATTTGTTTATTGAGAAGCGGGTCGGCATGTACGCGGGCGTTGACCCGACGGCTCCTTCATTACACGTCGGCCACATGCTACCGTTCATGGTCTTAGCCTGGGGATATGCCTGGGGGTTGCCGGTCACCTTTCTGGTGAGTAATCGTTGTCTCGCAGTGGAGGGTTTTGGACGTCGTTGACTTGTTCCAGCTTGGAGGCGCTACAGCGAGAATCGGTGATCCAACAGGCCGAACCCATGGTCGTGAGCCAGTCCACAGCTCCATTCGAACAGCAAATATGGCCAGCATGCACATTCAACTGAAGAGAATTGGTGCGAGCATCGAAAAGTATGCCATCCGCCATGGGTACAAGAAGGAGTGGATCTGGAGGCGCGCCTTGACGAACAACAACACGTGGTGGAACAAGACGCCTTTTGCCGAGGTCATTCGAGATCTCGGAATGCACATGCGGCTGGGGCCGATGCTGGGACGAGAGACGTACGGTGGACTTTCTTACTTACTACTTTGTCTACTGACAGCTCTGTAGGGTCAAGACCCGGCTCGAGGGCAGTGGCATGTCGTTTGGCGAGTTCTGTTACCCTCTCATGCAGGCATGGGACTGGTGGGAGTTGTTCAAGAAGGGCACGCAGGTGCAGGTGGGAGGCTCTGACCAGTTCGGAAACATCCTCTTCGGCGTGGACGCGGTCCAGGCCATTGCAAAGAACACAGCCATCGAGATTGATCGACGGCCGGTTGATGACCCATTGGACAAGCCCATTGGGTTCACCACGCCCCTTTTGACGACGGCGTCTGGTGAAAAAATTGGCAAGTCCGCTGGCAATGCTATCTGGCTGGACAAGGATTTGACGTCTACATTTGAGCTCTATCAGGTACGTCTTGTCGATTCAAAAGTTGACCTCGGCTGACGGATGCAGTACTTCGTGAGAACACCCGACCATGAGGTCGAGCGGTATCTCAAGATGTTTACTTTCCTGCCTCTCGAGCGGATTGCCGAGATCATGGAGGAGCAGAACAAGGACCCATCCAAGCGCGTGGCGCAGCATGCTCTCGCCCGGGAATTCCTCGAGATTATTCATGGGCCGGAGGAGGCCAAGGCTGCCGAAATGCAACACCGACAGCTCTTCCGTCCACGGTCATCGACTGCGGAGCCTACGCCACCGCCGGCAGCAGCGTCCAAGGTTCCTCCTGAATATGCTCACAAACCAGAGGCGCAATTTATCAACCGCGGCTCCGGCAACAAGTACGCTCCGATCACGACCTACGCCAACATGCCCAGCCTTCGCGTCAAGCTGCCGCGGTCCTTGGTGCTGGAGCAACCGTTCAATAAAGTCCTCCGGGCCGCGGGTCTCGTTGCTTCAAACTCGGAGGGCCACCGCCTGATCGTGAATCGTGGTGCGTCCATTGGAAGCCGGCCCGGCGATAGCGGACCCATGTCCGATGCTTTAGAGTTCACTCCGCTCAACATCTGGTCGCCGGAGAAGAACCGCGACTATGTGATCGACGACAAACTTGTCATCTTCAAAGTCGGCAAGTGGAAGTTCAAGTTGGTCGAGCTCGTTGATGATGAGGAGTTTGACCGACAGGGCCTCACCGCGCCCGGTTGGGAAGAATTCAAGCGTGCAAAGGCAGAGAAGGATCAGAGAGAAGCCCAGTCGGAGAGGGCGAAGGCAGCGGCGAAGGAAAAGGCCAATGCGAAAGAGGAGCAGAAAGAGGCATGAGCTTGGCAATGTACAATAGGATTGTATCATAGACCACTCTGTACTACTAGTATACTATGGCATCATGGCATGGCTACTGATCTTGTATTGCTGTCCTGCCCTGGACCAACAACCAATGTGAGAGTTGGTAGTTAACCCTAACCGAAGGATCGGAGGGCAACGTTTGAAACGGATCGTCTCCGCCTTGTTCGGTTCAGCTTGCAGGGACCCTGGAAAGGATTTGCTTGTTTGGAAATCAATCAACGAGCAATACTCCGTACGCCGTAATGTTCTCCTTTTTCATTATCTTCATAAACCACGACGAGTAATAACTCCACGCGCAGGAAGGATCCCGGCGAACTCCGCAACAATTTTGGATTGATAAAGTCACGTGATTAGATGCCGTACACTTCTCCATTTTGGGTGAAGAACATCCTGTGAGAACCAATGAGATGACTTGTCGGTAGTCCGTCATAACTTGGCTAAACCATGTCCAGCAGTGGGTTAACCCCAAATTGGATTTCGGCAAGTATTAGTATCTAGCCATCTGCGCTATGACGTGCGAACTTGAGAAGTATCACTCAGTGTTCGGCCCCTGCACATACATATTATGTTCCAGAGACTCGAGATTCCAGCAAATTACGGATGGGGAAACAAAGGCCAGTGGCCCCACAGTTCACCGCTGTTGTTGATGAAACTTGGTGCGGGCAAACTGTTGTTGCCGACCCCCCCGAAGCACTCTGAATAAGTTCAATACTATGCGACTGGCAGATCTCGTATTACAATAATTACGTGGTTGAATGAATGCTCCGTAATTTTGCGAGCGAAGCAAATGAAGAGGAAAATTTCTCGGTAGCCTAATAGTACTACTATGTTTCTTTCCATCGCAGAATATAGTATTTTGTCAATGTAGGTTGCCTCGTGATAATTTCCAAGTCCTTTCTCTCTGGATGCCAGGGATCCCTTGTCGGAACGATGAGGCATACTCATCTCCTCATTTTCGCCCTGTTTGCGACGTTTGCGATCTTCTTCCTAGTTCGAAATGCAGCCAGTCATACAGCATCAGGTGAGAAACCACCGTTGATGGTCACCGCAAGCGCCTTGAAAGATGGTCAAGAATCCGCACCCAAGGCGCGCATCGCCAAGGTATCCATGGCGTACGGGGATAGCTCGATGTATGAGCGGGCGCTGGAAAATCACAGACATCATGCAGAGAGATGGGGCTACCCCATGTATGCATTGCGCCGGGACGCGATAGGGGGTTTTAAAAACAAGCCAGCTTGGATGCTCTCTCTGGTAATTCAAGAACTGGCGAAGCCACCGCAAGATCGGGTGGATTGGATCTTGTATGTCTTTCGAGCCGATCACATTATGCGTGAACACTAACTGAGACGCCTCTTCTTAAAATAGCTGGGCAGACGGGGATTCACTGATTATTAACCCAGCCATTCCGCTTGAGACTTTTCTGCCGCCGCCGGACCTCGACGATGTCCATATGATCAGCACCAAAGATCACAATGGTTTTAACTCTGGGATTATGTTCCTTCGCGTGCACCCTTGGACAGTGTCTTTCCTGTTGGAGACGTTCGCTTATCCGCTATGCCGACCCCAAGAGGACCTCGGGGCTTACTACGACCAGGAAGCTATGTCGCGCCTTCTCAGACGTACTGACGGCCCACCTTGGGGCCAGGGCTATGCTGACCAAGCAGTGTTCATGCCTCGACGATGGATCAACCCGTACGAAACCGTTCATGGCTTTGAGGGGGAAAAGGGTGATATGCTGGTTCACTTCCCTGGATTGTTTGACCATCGAGAGCCGCGCATGGAAAAATGGTTCCATGAATTGGAGAGACATCAGCAGGACTGGGAGGTGCCTCTTGAGGAAACACAGTACGCAAGTCGCACGACAACATTTTGGAACATTTTTCGCGAAGCCAGAAACGCAGCGAAGGCGTTGCAAGAGGCAATCGCGCAGGAGCCACAGGGTACCCCAACAGATGCCCGACGAGAGGCTCTCGCCAATCTGCTCAATGCGTTGCGGTTTGAGGCACACCATCCCGAGGAATTGCATAAAGCGATGGACGCATTGAATGTGGCTATTGCCAAGGACGCTCAGAGTCTGCAAAGTCAAAACCAGCAAAGTCAGAATCAGCAAGATCAGAGACAGGAAGGCCTGGGTCAACAAGCTCAGGGTCAGCAAGGTCAGAGTCGAAAGGTTAGAGTTGAGTCCGTTCGATGATTGGAGACTACAACCAGGGTACGAGGGATTTTGATGGATTGATTCAGTTTCTGCCAGGGCAACTGGATCTTGTGGGTTTGGGACACTCTGGTTGCGGCTGAGATTTCAAGTATAAGTATACTCATATTTTCTTGGATAAGATGGAGTACATGTCCAGGGGAAAAGGTTGGGCGCTGATAGAGGGAGTGCTGTCTAGTCTTGATTCTTGAATGTTGTTATCATGTCACGTTATTAGGGTTGTTCAGCAGCGAAAATTGCCAATTCCAGCTTAAATCTCAGTTGCATCACAATCTCTGTACCCCCTTCCTTTCAGCATGGAGTATTTCCGTCCACATCATTTAACCAATCGTTCGTATGATTAGACCGGCTGCAACTGCTTACGAACAGTTGACTTTTGCAAAGGTCGCCTCGGCTAATGAAGATCAAGTTTCGATCTGTCACATGCATCTGTCACTGGTCACGTGATTTGATTTGATAATCACTAGTCGTATTTAGCCCAAAGAAGGAAAGCGGTGCCACGAGACGCGTCCAACGCGTTGGCCGGCAACGCCGATCACGACGCTCCCTCATGGCCCAAGGTGTTGTTCAATTTCGTGTTCAACTTCGCACATGAATCCCTTCATCGACCAATTGTCGGATTCTGACTGACTGCTAAAGTTTATTCCATCTCACACCTCACCCCGTTGCTTCCGCTATGGCTAAAGGGAGCGGTGCCTCATCGTCCCCAGCCGCAGCAACTCCTGCCAAATCCCAACGGGGTCTCAAGAGCTCAACGTCGAGCACCCAGAACATGAAGAACCAGAGATCTATTCTGGGATTTTTTCAAAAAGTTTCGCCATCGACCCCGGCGAGCACACCGCCGAAGAGGACGGAGCCGGAATCGTCCCCTCTTCAGCGCATCTCCGAGGCTAAGAAGACCTCGAAGAAACAGACTGAACCGGCGCAGACTCCAACGCCGGGGCCGAGCAGCGATGTGGTCATACCGGAGGATGAGGTTCTGGGGACTTCAAATGTTTGATTTGTCTCTTATGTTTGCATTCAGGGGCGACTGCTAACCGGTTGAGTAGTCTACCTCGTCTCAGAAGGACGAGTCTTCTGTCACACCGACACGAAGGGTTTGTCGATCTGTTGCTGCTGCTTTATCGGTTTTCTAATATTATTCTAGGCCAGGAAGCCCGTGAACTACGTAGAGTCGGACACCGAGGGTGAAGACGATGATGAGGAAATCTTCAATCCGTCCCGTAGGCGGGCGGCAAAGCGTCGAAGGGCGCAGGAAGACAGCGAGGACGAATTTCAGGCCGATGTGGCTGGACAGGACTCTGATGACGGTATGCCATGATGTGGACTCTCGAGACCCCACCGGCCGGGTGCTGATTTTCCGCCAGATATGGACGACTTCATTGTTCCGGATGACTCCGATGAGGAGGTCAGGCCAACAAAGAAACGAAAGAAATCATTGACAAAGTCTGCTTCACGGAAAGCTTCGGCAGATGAGCCTTCTTCGCCCGTCGACGATGATGTCGATCTGGATATTCCTGAGGGCACGTCCGCAGGGACCGCTCAGAAATGGACATATGACCCAAACAACACGGAACCTCAGAAAGAGCGGGAGCCGCCAGTCAAGACCAGCTCCCCGAAGCGCAAAGAGAGGCCTCATAAGACAGAGCCCGAGGAGCGCTACCCGTGGCTGGTCAACATCAAGGATATGGACGGGCACCCCCCTGACCATCCGGACTATGATCCGCGCACAATTTATATCCCACCGCTGGCTTGGTCCAAATTCTCACCCTTCGAGAAACAATACTGGGAGATCAAGCAAAAGTTCTGGGATACCATTGTCTTCTTCAAGAAGGGAAAGTTCTACGAGCTGTATGAAAACGATGCTACAATTGGTCACCAATTGTTTGATCTCAAACTCACCGACCGAGTCAACATGCGCATGGTCGGCGTGCCAGAGTCAAGCTTGGACTACTGGGCGAACCAGTTCGTGGCCAAGGGGTATAAAATTGCACGGGTGGACCAGTCCGAGTCGGCCCTTGGGAAGGAAATGCGGGAGCGGGACGGCAAGAAGGGTGGCAAGATGATCAAGGAGGAGAAGGTGATCAAGCGGGAGCTGTCGTGTGTTTTAACGTCAGGAACTCTCGTCGACGGGGCCATGCTCCAAGATGACATGTCTGTTTACTGCGTGGCCATCAAGGAGGTGATACTCGATGGCCGACCAGCATTTGGCATTGCCTTTGTCGATACGGCCACAGGGCAGTTCTTCCTGACCGAGTTTGTTGACGATGCCGATTTCACAAAGTTTGAAACTTTTGTCGCCCAGACACGTCCTCAGGAGCTCTTGCTGGAAAAGGGAGCTGTCAGTCAGAGAGTGCTCCGCATTCTGAGGAACAACACCAGTCCAACCACAACCTGGAACTATCTGAAACCCGGGAAAGAGTTTTGGGAAGCTGACATCACGGTCAGAGAACTGGATGCCAGTGACTACTTTGTGGCTGAAGACAAGGACAATATAGAGGCCTGGCCGCAGGTGCTCCAGGAAGCCCGCAGGAAGGAGCTCGTCATGTCGGCCTTCGGTGCGCTACTGCAGTACCTCAGAGTGCTCAAACTGGACCGAGATCTGGTCACGATTGGCAACTTTTCGTGGTACGACCCCATCCGCAAAGCGACCAGTCTGGTGCTGGATGGCCAGACCCTGATCAACCTCGAGGTGTTTGCCAACTCGTTCGACGGCGGCGCAGAGGGGACGTTGTTCCAGCTACTCAATCGATGCGTCACGCCGTTTGGTAAGCGAATGTTCAAACAGTGGGTTTGCCATCCGCTGGTCGATATTCAAAAGATCAATGCTCGACTAGATGCGGTTGATGCTCTAAACGCCGATCCCACCGTCCGCGATCAGTTTGCGTCTCAGCTGACTAAGATGCCGGACTTGGAGCGGTTGATTTCCCGCGTTCATGCGGGCCGCTGCCGCGCACAGGATTTCGTACGTGTCCTGGAAGGATTTGAGCAGATCGAGTACACCATGGATCTGATCAAAGGTGTTGGGTCTGGGGATAATCTAATTGGGAATCTTGTGTCATCCATGCCAAATATGAGAGGGGCCCTTGAATACTGGAAGACCGCTTTTGATCGAACCAAAGCCAAGGAGGACGGCATCCTCGTGCCGGAGTCGGGTATCGAGGAGGATTTTGATACGTCGCAGGAGCGGATTGCACAGATCCACCGTGAACTGGATGCATTGTTGAAGAGGACGCGGCGTGAGCTCGGGTCTACAGCGATTTGCTACCGCGACAATGGCAAGGAAATCTATCAAATGGAAGTGCCGATCAAGATCAAGAACATCCCCAAGAATTGGGATCAAATGTCGGCCACGAAGCAGGCCAAACGGTACTATTTCCCTGAACTGCGGTCTCTGATCCGCCAGCTCCAGGAGGCGCAGGAGCGGCATAGTCAAATCGTGAAGGAAGTCGCGGGACGATTCTATGCTCGATTCGACGAGAACTACGACATGTGGCTGCGTGCCGTGCGCATTGTCGCACAACTGGATTGCCTGATCAGCCTGGCCAAAGCATCGTCGTCGCTGGGGCAGCCGAGCTGCCGGCCGGAGTTTGTCGACGACGAGCGAAGCGTGCTCGAGTTCCGCGAGCTGCGCCATCCATGCATGATCCAGCACGTGGCAGATTTTATCCCGAACGACGTGGAGCTCGGTGGCGAGCGGGCCAACATCAATCTGCTGACAGGCGCGAACGCGGCGGGTAAATCGACCGTGTTGCGAATGGTAAGCACTCAACTCCAGCTTCCCTTGAATTTGAACCTTTCTAACCTGGTCTAGACCTGTGTGGCTGTCATCATGGCACAGATCGGTTGCTATCTCCCTTGCGAGTCTGCTCGGATGACGCCGGTGGACCGGATCATGTCCCGGCTAGGTGCCAACGATAACATTTTTGCAGCGCAGTCGACGTTCTTCGTGGAGCTGTCCGAAACGAAGAAGATTCTCTCCGAAGCCACGCCGCGGTCGCTCGTCATCTTAGACGAACTCGGGCGCGGTACCAGCTCGTACGACGGCGTCGCCGTCGCCCAGGCCGTGCTGCACCACATTGCGACGCACATTGGCGCGCTCGGGTTCTTCGCGACGCACTACCACTCCCTGGCGGCAGAGTTCGAGAACCATCCGGAAATCGCGCCGAAGCGGATGCGGATCCACGTTGACGACAACGAGCGACGGATTACGTTCTTGTACAAGCTCGAGGACGGCGTGGCGGAGGGCAGCTTCGGGATGCACTGCGCAGCGATGTGCGGGATCCCGGAGAAGGTAATCGCCAACGCCGAGGAGGCCGCGAAGCAGTGGGAGCACACGAGCCGGCTGACTGAAAGCCTGGAGCGGCGGAAGCGCGCCGCCAACGGCGACGGTAAGAGCGGATTGATTGGCCTCGGGTGGTGGAGTGATGTTGCGTGGATGCTGCGTGAGGACGCGGAGGGTGATAGCCAGGTATCGGAGCGGGGACTGGAAGTGCTTTGCAAGGCTATTGAAAAGATGTGATTTCTATCTGACTGGTTTTCGGGCTATCCGCAGGATTTCTTTGTATTACTATTTAATAGGATTTGGTGGATTAGACGAGTAAACGGAATGATTTTGTGACATCAAACTCTTCAGCTATGCATGTTGCTCGACAGTAGGAACAAAAAAAAAAAAAAAAAAAAAAAGAAGAGAGAGGCTACAGACGAACATGAAATGCCATGTACTGATCAAGGATCGGAATCTGACTCGAATCTCAATAGAGGTGTGTCGGCGGTCTCATCCATCTGGGGGCTGCTTAGTCCATCCACGCTCTGGTTACTGGAGGAAACGATCAGCGAATCACGCTCTGGAAAGGAAAAACTCATCAAGAGGGGTTGATTGTCTAGGTACCCTGCCATACCCCTCGAACTCACCCGGCGACGCGCCAGCCGCTCACATGGGCTCTCATCGACATGACGATTCGCGCTGCCGCTGCCACCACCACCGTCCTCCTCTTCGTAGGCGCCACTGGGGGTATTTGCATTCTCGTCACTGGCCTTCCTTTTCCTGTCGCCAGCGCGGCCTCGGGACTTGCTCGACGGCGGGAGGACGGCAACGACTTCAGCGGGAAATTGGTGGCCCCGCTGCCCCCGTTGCCATCCCCTCCACCGTTGCCGGGAAGATGGCCAGTTTGTTGAGGCAAGTAAAAACTCGGTCAATCTCCTGATCGCCTTTCGGTACAAAACTTGCGCTGAACCGACCGTATACTGACCATGTTCCGCGATCTTTGCATAATCCGCCTTGGGTAGAGTGATTGTTAGGAGGTGATGCATGAACGAAGCAACGGGGTGGGAAAGAGAGGAATACCTTGTCCCTCCCCTTTGGTGAATACTACGCCCAGTGCGATGAGTTTGAGCTCTGCAGTACTCAAACAGGAGATAGGGTCCTTCCGGGAAGACGAGGACATGTTGCGTTTGTTTGTGTGTGTGTGATGAAGGTAACAATTCAAGATGAGTTGAGGTGTGAATTAGGGTCTGTGGACAGGTTCAAGTGTCAAAATCTTGTGAACCGATGACAAGATGTTGAAGGAGGGAAAAATGAAGGACAATGTGAAGAGAGTTTATATGGCTTTAGACGCGAAAGGAGATCTGTGATGTTGCCCAATAAGCATTCGTTTCTTCACTGTTTTCGTTTCATCTCGAGTGTCGTGAAGTGACTGCAGCCAGAATGGGGAATGAGGGAGCTGTGCTAGGAACCAGACATGGGTCTGAGTGAATCCCTATCCACAAGATGGGATGAAAGTTAGTCTTTGCGCATCAATCTATCCATTACTGTACATACATGGTGCCAAGCAGCACACATCATCACTTTGCATTCTCCTGGATCTTGTTATACACCGACTCCCACACCTCTGGATAGAACTGCGGTGTGCCCTTGGCGGTCTTGCTCTTCTCCGTAGTATAGAACTCGGTCAATGTGCCGCCGCGCCACCAAGGAAGCTTGGCCGGTGAAGTATTCCGGAACGACACTGGCCGTAGAAACGATTTAGAGGGCACGAGGTTAGACAGTTGGACTTCTGAAATTCGCGGAATGGTGGTGGCCTTGAGAGTGCCGATGTGCAGCGTGGCTGATGGCGGCAAGTCTCGGGCATACTTGAGCGCTTCCTCGCGCGATTTTCGTGCAAAGACAGGGAGGTAGAGGTAGATGTTTGTCACAAAGGGAGCGGCGGTGTAAGCGACGAAGAGCATTGGAAGAGTGCCCCCGACGACGACTGTTCAAGGCTTAATACTTTCAATCAAATCTTATAAGCTCAGGGCAACCTACTAGCCGGGGCAAGCCAGCTCGGAAACTCATCCGCAAAGAACGACGGCGCAACCACAACCGTAGACACACCGAAGATGAATATCGTCGTAAGGCGAAGCATTCCCAGAAATACTGTCTTTCCCGTGCCGCCATGATATATCAGGATCTTCTCTGGCGGTCCTGTACTAACAATTGGTATGCAGCCAGGAAATCGAGGCTTGATCCTTACCTCGTCGAATCACGGTCTTTGCATGGTTAGTCGCGGCTGCGCTTGTTTGGCGCGGAGGAGCAGTTTTCGGCGCCGTCTGCGGTATCCGCGAAGGAACGAATTTCTCCTTTACGTGGCGAGAACTTTGACCCGAAGTTTTGAAGCGAATGAAGCTTCTACTTGTCAGATCTCTGGGAATGCGCAGCGGTGCTAGAGCCCGCGAGTCCAATTTGCATAGAAGGATGGTTCGCATTCCGGCGGATTTGTATGAGATCAATTGGCCTTCTCTCTGAACACTGTGGCACTTCCTCTAATCAACAAGGCCGCCAGGGCTCTCGATCATCGCATGGATTCGCGAAATGATAGTACGTACTATCTCATGGAGTTGAGAGCACGAACTCTTGGAGCGACTGATAAGATTGAATACCTATTGATGCCTCAGGCATCAACACTCCTAACGTATGGTTTGGACCAGTTTACGAGGATGGGCAACATGAGCGAGGTCCAAGGACCAATGCTGCAATACGGGCTCCACAAAACTGTAGTCCGATGGGACGCAGTTAGCCTACTATGATGAGAACATCCATAGGCCTTTGCTACTGTCATCGCCTTGTATTGCTTCTCGCATGCCTGGCTATACTCCTCCAAGCCTCCGCTTACAAGCCCATCTCCGATGACACCCTGCGGAAACTGCCACGTCCTGGCGACGACTTTGACATCCACCATGGCAAGCTGCTTTCTCCAATTCTTCGAACGCGCGTCCCTGGTACCCCGGGCTCAACCGCGGTTCTGAACCATTTCAACGACTTCTTCCGCACGACGCTACCGGACTGGACCATCGAGTTTCAGAACTCGACCTCGACAACGCCGGCGACGGGCGACAAGCAAATTCCGTTCGTCAACTTCATCGCGTCGCGTGACCCACCATGGGCACCCAAGGGCGACGTCGGCCGCCTCACGCTCGTCGCGCACTACGACAGTAAGCGTGAGCCGGAGGGCTTCATCGGGGCCATTGACAGCGCGGCACCTTGCGCGATGATCATGCACGCCGTGCGCAGCATTGATGCGGCTCTGACGCGCAAGTGGGCCGATATGGAGGCCACCGGAACCATTGACGCCGATCTGGACGGGTACACGGGAATCCAGGTGCTTTTTCTCGACGGTGAGGAAGCGTTTCTAAAATGGAGCGCCACGGACTCGCTCTACGGAGCGCGGTCATTGTCGGAAACTTGGGCGCACGCGCCGAACCCACCACTTTCCATCTTCAAGACCCGCTTATCCTCGATTACGCTCTTCGTTTTACTTGACCTGCTGGGCGCGAAGGATCCGTCGGTGGGCTCCTACTTTCCAACAACACATTGGGCGTATCAAAACATGGCCAAGCTTGAACAACGTTTCCGCGAGAACGGGTTATTCAAATCCTCTCCCGACGCAGATTCCCGATGGTTCGTCCACGGTGACCTCTCCGAGAGGGATGTACGTGGCTATGGCAGCATCCAGGATGATCACATCCCTTTTTTGCAACGCGGTGTTGAAGTCTTGCACATTATCGATACACCCGGTATGACTGGCTTTCCAAAAGTATGGCATACATTGGATGACGATGGCGAGCATCTGGATCTTCCTACCGTCGAAGACTGGAGTATGCTGGTGACCGCCTTCGTCGCTGAGTGGATGGAGTTAGATGGCTATTTTGACGAAAATACCTCGTCAAGAAGAAACGAGGCGCTCAAAAATGGCCTTGAACCGAGGGGTGTACGAGTATCGAGTTGGAAAACGGAGCTGTAAATGGAAATATGATTCATCACATCACATGGTTTCATGGAGTAGTCCTAATCAATAGATGGTTGATTTCAAAAGAAACTGCCCACTGCGAAACCAGTCAACCAAGGCAAACCCCATGATGGATTCAGCACCGCTCTGATAACCCCCGACCCGGGACAAGTACCGTCAACACCCCATGCCAAACCCCACGTCAATGACCCGATGATAAACTTCCAGTCAATATCAGCGACACTGCCCGTTGGGAGATCCCACTTTTCTGCAAGCGTGGGTTTGGCGGCAGATCGGCCCGGCTGCAGACGCAAGTAACTGATCAGGGACGGGCCGATCCCGAAGAGGATAATCAGTGCCAGCGACGGGTCGAACCGAGCCAAGTCCCTCGGGAAGGCAAAGAACCGGAGTTCCTTAAGGGGGTGCACCATCCCAGAAAAGAGCAGGCCAAACCCAAACTGCACTCCGGCAAGATAGGCTGAGAGCCACTGCCGTTTCTTCGACGACGATGGCTCGCGCGATTGGGTCAAGAGTCGAGGAAGCAGGATGAACTCTGTGACTAGCGAGAGCGCCGTGATGGTGCTCATGACTGCGAACTCGCCCGTGGATGGATACACCGGTGTCCAGCAGGGTTGTCCGCCTTCGCATGCTGGAACTGGGTCATGGCCCGTCAGCCTTGGGACGATGTTGGCCGTTATCAGGGCAGTTGTGAAGAACACGGCTGTGGCGATGAAGGAGCGCGGTGATAGTCGAGATAGGCCGCAGATCATGTGTCCCGAAGTGCATCCTTTGCCCGCCTATATAGATGAAATGTCAGTTGGATCTCGATCTCGAGACTACTACTGCCGGCTTGAATATATCATACCTTTGTCCCCCATCCAATCATCGCACCCACACCCAGTGTCGAGAGAAATGACGTCCACGACGGCGAGCCCGAAGTCAAGCGGTTATAATCAGGCAGCAGAGAGGGCTTTATCAGTGCGAGCAGTGCCGGACTCGTTACCAAGCCAGCAACGAGCGGCACGGCTTTCCCGGCCGAACTGGGCCGGAAACAGCAGTTGCGTAGGGCAGAGGAGATGCCAAAGATAGATCCATTGTGCATGAGGAGACCGAACGAGCCACTGAAGAGTAGCAGAGCTCCCAGCGTGGTATGGACCGGCGTGAACATTGTTACCATGGGCTGGAAAAAGCAGTCCCTGCGATGATAATAACCCGATGCTTTTACTCTCAAAGGGCGATGCTACTGTCTGACGAAAAGACCGCTGCTGATATACTTACGACCCCGTCGGGGACCTTTCCATGAGATTGGCATTGATGGAAAAGTCCGAGGATTCGGCCATCATCCACAGACGATCTGGTGGTATGTCCAAACAACTAACGGCTGAACCCCGATCAAAGTTGTCTGATACTGGCACCATGGCAATTCGACGGCGGATGCTAGTGGCCAACTATTTGGTCGACATATCCCAAACATGTACTCCATACGGAGTAGTACTTACTACCTAACGGCTGCATCAATCAATCAATCCCGACAACATATCACGTTATTATCTGTGCCGCCAGCAGGTTCGACGTTCGAGGACAGCAATCATCAATTCAGCATGTGATGGTTCATGGACGCTTTTGGCCGGGGTTTGACCATTGGAACTTGTGGAGAACTCGGGATCCATTCAATCGGGAATCCTGCAGAAGCAGAAGCGATCAAAAAAGATGGTCCCCGAAGGACGGAGGCCGAAACCGAATCACGTGCTGAAATCTTGCATTAGGTAAGCGTCAAGTAAGTTACTTACCAAACCAAAGGTTTTAACCAAATCAGGTTAGCCTACCACCTACCTAGGTAGGTAGGAGAGGTTACTTAATGGAACTCCGAACTTTATCCGAAGCGTGGGGTGAGTCTGCTGGGTTACGGAGTGGGTTACACAGTAGTCCGTATGTACTACCTAAATAACTGGAAACTAACAGAAAGTTACCCGGGAGTTTGAAAATTCCTTTAAAAGTACGAGCGCGAAGGCCAGAAACGAGGCGATGACAATGGACTGAGGACTCATCGCAGGTCTTGATACGGCGAATATCTCTCAGCCAAAGCTCATCTGAAGAGTAGGACTAGCAGCCATAGCTGGCATCTCTGAATGGTGTTTACCAAGGCAAGAATACATAACCTATGAGAAGAGTATTCCTTCGGGGTACGAATCGGTTAGTGATTGAAAATGTGGAAAACTTACATTACATACCTGACGATGAACTCACGTGATGATACGATTTGCAGTTTTGCACTGTCCCTGCCAAGCGAAAAACCCCTGACGATCCCGATCGAGAAACTTTTGTTTATTCTTTCTGTACGAAGAAACTGCTCCGCAGTGGGCATGTGGAAGCAAACACTCGAACATGTCTCCCAAGTATGCATGCACATATCAATAGAATTGGAATACTAGTAACATACCCTGAACCATCATGGCATGGCTCAGATGATGATTTCAATCAGGGCTGTGTTTCCCAATGTGTTGGGAGAAGGAGGTTGCCAAGACGCACATAGTGCAACGGGGTACAGCAACTGACTCCGTACAGGGGGGTATGAGTACGGACTACGGAGTACAACATCGGCTTCTTATAACCCCGTGCACTCCGTGGGAGGGTCCATAAACATAAACGTCCGAACAGCAGCTCGACCTTCGATTCCCTGGCGATCATTCCGCTCCTCCCACCGTCGCCATGGGAAATCAACCCAGTACTCCGATCCAAACTTGTCTCTCGACTGCGGTCGGGGGAGAAGGCTCCCTTGTCGCGTTCTCCAACGAACCCCTATATCGAGCCAAGGACGTGAACCGGTATAATCTAAATGTCCCAGTAGCTCCAGTCGCAATAACGTACCCGAAAACCGTGGACCAGGTCTCGGAGATTGTGAAATGTGCGGCAGATGGTGGCTACAAGGTGCAGGCCCGAGGCGGCGGGCATAGCTACGCGAATCATGGTAGGAGCGTCGAATGCTAGCGTTACAATCTAACTCGCTCACCAAGTTTCTGATGAGGATGGCAGCACTCGGAGGAGGCGACAATAACACCATCGTGGTCGATATGAAGAATTTCCAGCACTTCTCATATGATCCGGAGACCCAGCGGGCCAAAATTGGCGCCGGGCATCAGCTCGGCGACGTCACCGACAAGCTGCACAAAGCCGGCGGCCGCGCCATGTCCCACGGTACTTGCCCCCAGGTCGGTCTGAGCGGTCATGCAACGATCGGTGGACTCGGGCCCACCTCTCGTCTCTGGGGGTCGGCTCTGGACCATGTCGAGGAGGTGCAAGTCGTGCTCGCCAACTCTAGCGTTGTGACGGCATCGTGGGCCGAAAACCCGGACCTGTTCTTTGCAATCAAGGGCGCAGGTGCGAGTTTCGGCGTTGTGACCGAGTTCACCGTCCGCACGCAGCCCGAGCCGGGCGAAGCTGTGCAGTACCAGTACACGTTCAACTTTGGCGACACGAGCTCTCGTGCAGAGTTGTACAAAGCCTGGCAGAAATTCATCTCCGACCCCGAGCTGCCCCGGGAGATGGCCAGTCAGATCATTCTCGGCGAACGCTCGGTGACTGTTTTCGGGACTTACTTCGGCTCTAAGAAGGACTTTGAGGCTCTTCAGATTGAGACTGCGTTCCCCAGCAGTCAGAGCCGGAATATCACGGTGTTGAATGACTGGTTGGGGGTCGTCGCGGCGTGGGCCCATCAGTCCGCTATCGATCTTGCCGGTGACATCCCAGCCCACTTCTATGCCAAGTCGATGCCGTTTCGACAGAAGAATCTCCCTTCAGGCGAGCTGATTGATAAAATATTCCACTACCTTGACAATACTCCCAAGGGCACGCCGTTGTGGTTTATCATCTGTGACCTGGAAGGTGGCAAGATCAACGATATCCCTGTCGACAAGACGGCCTATTCACACCGGGATACTCTGTACTGGATGCAGTCGTACGCCATCAATCTGCTCGGTCCTGTTTCCGAGACAACATACAAGTTCCTCAATGGACTCAATGATCTCATCGCGGAGGGTCTCTCCGAGCCCAATCCGGGCGCCTATCCAGGCTATGTCGACCCCCAGCTGTCAAAACCGCAGGAGGCATACTGGGGAGAGAATCTGCCACGGCTAAAGCAGATAAAGGCCAAGTATGATCCACAGGATGTCTTCCACAACCCCCAGAGCGTGCCGCTGCCAGATGATCAAGCTGCTTGAGCGCTGAAGAGATGGTTTCGGGTTGAGAGTTTCTATTTCATGTGTTATAGTATTTGAATTATGGGTGAATATCTGTCTAATTTATGTTATAATGAAGCCTAAATATAGAAATACCTCGACGACTCGACATTCAACGCGGCCATTGCTGTTTTCATCTTCACCAGTTTGTTTGAACCTGATAACAACATTCGATATTGTACTTGTACTTCCCTGTTCGGCTAGTGCGTAACCTGTGTTATGTCATCCAAGGCGGTGGCAGAAAACTCACTCCAGAATGGTCACGTTCCCTTCCGACGAGCGGCCGAAAACTCGATTCGCGCTGACAAGAGCGAAATTATTGCCCTTGGAATCGATCATAGTTTCGCAACGTCCTTGATGCTCTGAGCAGAAGCCGGGTTTTGTTGGCGCTTCTGCTTCCTCTTTTTATTCAATTTTCGAATCTTTTGCCGAAGTACCGTTTTAATAGGTAGTGCTGTGGAGTTTTCTGGTTGATTTGGCCAAAGAAGAAAAATATCCTCTACAATGGATCACACCCGCGATCCGTGCCCATGGTATGATTCGATCATTTGACGGCTCGCTAATTCGATGATATTGATCTCGATGCGTTTGATAGGGTTGCTCTATCTGATTTCGGGGGTGCTTTTTGCATGGGTGTATGTTCTTCCGAAGTTCTTGACTATTTATTTGTTCATCTCTGATCCTCTTCGATATAGGCCATCGGTGGTGCAGTATGGCATGGTGTGAAAGGTTTTCGAAACAGTCCCTACGGCGAGCGAAGGATAGGTGCCATCACAGCCATCAAGGCGCGCGCCCCAGTTCTCGGCGGCAACTTTGGCGTTTGGGGTGGGATGTTCTCGACATACGATTGCGCCATCAAGGGGATTCGGAAGAAGGAGGATCCGTATAATGCCAGTACGTGGATGATCAAATCGTTTTGATTTCACTGGGGTGTGGTTATCTGACATGGGATTTTGCAGTCTTGGCCGGTTTCTTGACTGGTGGTTCGCTTGCGATCCGAGGAGGGTTCAAGGCTGCCCGTAACTCGGCGATCATGTGCGGTATTTTCCTGGCTGTGATTGAAGGCGTTGGAATTGGTTTCCAGCGTATGATGGCGGATAACACCAAACTCGAGGTACGCCTCACCCTTTGTTGCCTTCTCTGTGTTCTTTTCAAACTGACTTCCCTCTTTCTTCAATAGCTTCCACCGCCGCCGCCGACGGAAAAGGCTGTTGCTTAGACGGTCCACGATACTCGCGCCATCTTCCCTGCTTTTCCAGCATCATCCTGTACAGATTATGTATCATATAAAGTCTCGATTCTGTTTCTGTTTCGGTGTTCGGTATGGGGTCATAAAATTTAAAGAGGGCATGGCGAGGTGATCATTTTTCGATACATGGCTTTTCCATCTGGCATACACATTCGATTTCCACTCTTGAGAAAGTTCAGTGCCGGAGTGATGGGTCTGCACTCTGAGCGACGTCCAAAAATGTATTCGGATGGTAACTAAGTGCTCTTCGGGTGCATTGCGGTTCAGTTGAGCAAGGTCACATCATGTATCTTGCGAAGGACCTTTACTAGCTATGATAATTCATGAGTTGCAGGAAAGTGTACCAGGTGGTCTTCATCAGAAGCAAGTCTGAGTATTGTTAGCATTCATATGGAGACATGACCTTAGTATCTGATGCATAGTTCAGCGCGGTGCCATAACACAGTTTGAAGGCGAGGAAGACCATCTGCTATCGCCTCTCAGCTTCTTTCCAGGGCATAATCAATCAGTGCGGACGGTATTTTCGTCGGAGAAACACCGCACTGTCGATCTCGATTTGACTGATTGGTTTTCGCTGCCGCTGCTGGGAGTAGACAACTACATCCCATTTCGAGTTGAACCGGTTAGAAAAAAAAAAAAAAAAAAAAAAAAAAAAAAAAGGGAAAAAAGACTTCGGCAATGCCTTGATAGGCTTCTCAGAAAAGGTCTTCCGGCCTTTCTGCATGATAGTTAACCAAGCAAAGCTGGCCAGAGTACGTTATCGTTGGTACTATCATACCTAGTACCTATCTCCGGTAGCTTTCGCGTACTCTCCGCTGTCACAGGTCATTGTTCACCCACGGGAACTCTCAGCACAAGAATACTGTAGTAGTACTGTACATACGGTCCGGAGTACGACAACCCGACAGAGCGCAACTGGAGTCGGTTCGGGCGGATGCTAATCGGCAAAGGACCACATCGTGGGCCTATCGAGTATGTTGTATACGGAGTAGTAGTACTTGGAAGCTACCGCATTTATGCTGGGAGTTCACTTCTTTGCGTAGGTACTGCAAATAATGGAAGGAAAGCAGCCAAATCTCCTCCGTAGAGCTGATTGTTCCAATGCTCGATTTCAATTGCTTCAATCTGCTCAAAGCATCCCGAATTTGCTCCGCGTGCATGGCTTGGCTGCAAGCAGGTGTAAGCTGATGCCTTTAGAAGCACGTGAACAAAGTCAGGATCCTCAGCACTCTGCAGGCAGCGAGCTGGTCCGCTGGGGTTGCATCTTGACTCCACTGACCCCGCCAATGGGGAATGAGCAAAGATGAGTAACCGATGTCAAATTGAGTCTCATCCAATCAGACAACGAGGTAATATCAATGAGTCATCTGCAGTGGGGACCAGAAATGCAAATTGAAAAGCTTGGGCGAAACTTTTTGCCATCGCTTGGCTTATCTCATTTGAAAAGCGCTTCCTCATTCGACACGGTTCGTTGGTGGTCAACGCGAGCTTTTTGTGATGCAGTTCGCGTTGCTCATGCTGATGAAGTAAACGAGCTTCTTGTAATCACGTTCATCTTTTCTTCTCCCCTCCCTAGCCGTGACGGGAGTCTAGACCATTCCCATGGTCGTCGCATAGAGAGTTCATCAATCCACGCTGCCATGGTTTGTTAGACACCTCAATTCGCTCGCTGCCCGTCCAGATTTTTCCTTCTCGCGGCGCCGCAATGACAAGGACACCGAGTCCCGAAGCCGCTTCGCTGGGAGCAGCTTCTCTGGGACTTGCCCTGACGGCCATCCTCACTGTTCCTGCTGCCAAAGCGATCCTCAGTCGGTTCGTCAATAAAGGATACCGCAGGCTACCGCCCGAGCTCTACGAAGATGAAGACGGTGTCGCCACGGAAGAGTCGGTCGCGGCCTTTTCAGATAGATGGCAGAAATACCTAATCACACTCTTGTCCGTCGCGGGGTTTGCCGTGTCCCTGGCGCGTGCCCTCTTTAATCCCGATGGTCATTCGGAACAGCTGTGGTTGCTGGTGGCTGGCTGGGTTAGTAGGACTCGTTAGAGGATCAGACATGAGGAGAAGTAGCATTGATTGCTGATCTCTCGCCCAGTCCCTGTTGATAGTACATCCGGTGGCTTTGTTCTTGACGCCCTCATCAACGGACAGATTCGGGCTGGGAATCTATGGATTCCTGGCAACCTTTCTGGCCGTGGCTATTCCCGTAGTCCAGCTCTACATATCTTGGTCGGCGGGACGTCTGGAACAAATTGACAACTCGCAAAGGGGATTGATTGTGGCCGAGCTTGCAGTGGCTTTCCTTTTGGCCGTGCTCTATACCCTCCTGCCGCGTCGCCCTGATGTATTTCACAATGGAAAACTCGTCGATCGTCAGTTTACGACCTCGCTGCTGGGGCGGATCATCTTCGCCTGGGCCGATCCACTTCTGAAGTACTGCGTGGAAAATCGGGGTCTGGAGTTGGATGACTTGCACCTCCTCCACAATCGCATGAGATCAGAGAATCTGCGCGCGCGATTGGAACTCCGCAAGCACTCTCGCAGATTGTGGAAGGCTCTTTTTGTCACCCACTGGAAGACTTTGATGGCGCAACACGTCTTGACAGTGCTCCAGGCGTTTCTCGCGTTTGCCCCGCAGACGGCGCTTCTCGGGATTTTGCGCTCGCTGGAAGCGCGAGGCACGGATTCGTATAACCCCGTGGTCACCTGGTTGTGGGTTATCGGCTTAGGGGTGCTCATGATGACGGCTTCCACCGTCGAAGGTTGGCTGTGGTGGATTGCGTGGAGTAGACTGGCCATTCCCGTCCAGCAGCAGCTAGGCGCCACCGTATTTGCCAAGTCCATGCGCCGCAAAGATATCAAGGGCACCAAAAAGAAGGATGCAAATGCTGAATCCGACGTAGGAACACCCAACTCAGCGACCAGCTCTAATAATGAGGAGGACGAGGACGAAGTGAATCAGCAAAAGACTCGGCAGAGCATCATCAACTTGGTTGCCGTCGACTCGAAGCGCATTGCCGAGGCAATGTCGTGGAACTATATCCTCCCCTCCGCGCTGATGAAGATCGGAATCGCCTTTGCGTATCTCGTCTCGCTGCTTGGCTGGTGGGCAACTTTGGCGGGCTTCGCAGTCTCCATCCTTGTCTTGCCTGCCAATATCTATGCTGCAGACAAGTACACCAACTCTCAGACCAACTTGATGAAATGCCGTGACCAGAAGACAGCCGTCGTAACGGAGGTGTTGCAGGGAATCCGCCAGATCAAGTTTTCTGCGCTGGAGGTTCCTTGGGAGAAGCGAATCAGCGATATTCGCGGCACGGAACTCCGCGCTCAGTGGAAGGCGTTTCTGTACGACCTGATGCTAATCACGATCTGGATCCTGGGACCAATCATGCTATCCGCTGTGTCATTGGCGGTTTATGCTACTCTTCATGGCGGACTGAGTGCTTCAGTCGCATTCACCTCTATCGCAATTTTTGGATCGCTGGAAATGTCGCTTGCGGTGCTTCCAGAACTGATCGGCGACTTCATAGAGGCCTGGGTCAGTATCTGTCGTATCGACAAGCATTTGGACTCTCCAGAGAAAAAGCAAGTAATTGTCCCACATGACAAGGTGGCATTTGAAAATGCATCCATTGCATGGCCTGCGGATGATGACACGCCACTTGAGGAACGATTCGTGCTGCGGAATCTTAATCTGCAGATGCCAACAAAAGGGCTCACTGTGATCTCGGGGAAGACTGGGTCGGGCAAGAGTTTGCTACTGGCCTCGATGCTCGGAGAAGCTGACATCCTGCATGGTGTAATCAAGACGCCTCAACCCCCGACGCTTGCGGAGCGTTTCGATGAACATGCAAACGATGCGAATTGGGTGATTGACTCTGCGATCGCTTATGTTTCTCAAACCCCATGGATAGAGAACGCCACCATTCGGGATAACATCCTGTTTGGCTTGCCCTACAATGAGTCCCGATACCGCAAGGTCATCCATGCCTGTGCGTTGAAAAAGGACCTGGATATGCTCACCGATGGTGAATTCACTGATATCGGTGCCAACGGAATCAACTTGAGTGGCGGACAGAAATGGCGGGTCTCCTTTGCTAGAGCGTTGTACTCGCGCGCGGGAATCTTAGTGCTGGATGACATCTTCAGTGCTGTAGATGCTCACACTGGCCGCCACCTGTACGAGCAGGCCTTGACTGGAAAGCTGGGACAGGGCCGAACTCGGATACTTGTCACGCACCATGTCGCGTTGTGCCTCCCACGGACCGACTATGCAATCTTCCTCGAAGATGGTACCGCCAAACACGTGGGCACCATCGATGAACTTCGGCAATCCGGCGCCCTGTCATCAATTCTGGTGAAGGAGCAGGAAAACGAGTCTGATCGCGACTCCAGCAGCTCCGCGACACCAGTCATTGAAGATGAGGACCCGTCGAGCGAGCACGGAGCAACGCTTCAAAAGGTTCTGTCCAATCGGTCTCGTAGAGACTCTGTCATTGATGGTGGCAATGCTCCGCGTAAGACTCCGCCAAAGAAATTCATTGAGGAAGAGAAACGCGAGACTGGGTCGGTAAAGCTGTCGGTCTACAAGCGATATATTCAGAACGGAGGAGGCACTCCGTATTGGTTTGTTGTACTGCTGATTTTCGTGGCCTACATGCTCCTCTGGGTTGGAAGGGTAAGTTCAAAAATCCTGCATCCGGCATGAGCTCTGACTGATGTTGCTTCAGTCCTGGTGGGTTAATGTTTGGACTGGGTCAGCGAGCACCAAAGGCAATATCAACCCGAACCACCAGCATGTGTCCGCGGCGATGTTCTCGAGCATTAACCAGATCACTTTCCTCAAAGTTGATCGTGAGGCGGACGATTTCCGCGTTGCCGAGCAGGACAATGACCTATGGTTCTATCTCGGAATCTATGTTGCTCTGTCTGTTATCGCATGTGCGTTCGGGAGTCTGCGATGGTACTGCGTTCTGAGAGCGTCAATCCGCGCATCACGCAATCTGTTCGACCACCTGGCGTACGCCGTGCTACGCGCGCCACTCCGTTGGTTGGATACCATGCCAGTTGGTCGGATCCTCAACCGCTTTACAGCAGATTTCCACCTGATCGATTCCCGACTGGGCTACGATGTAGGATTCTTGGCCTACCATTTCTTGGAAGTTGTGGGAATCATCATGGCCGGTGTGTTCGTTTCGCCAGTGCTAATCGTCTTCGCGACCGTGTTGCTGGGTGTTTGCGTCTACTATGCGACCTACTTCTTGGCCGGTGCGCGTGAAGTCAAGCGTCTGGAAAGCACGGCGAAGAGTCCAATTTTCGAACAGTTTGGATCCGCACTGGCGGGTCTCGCGACAATCCGGGCGTTCACCAAGAGCGATGTCTACGTCGATAGGATGTATCACTTGATTGACCGACATGCGCAGAGCAACTTTTATATCTGGCTGTTCAATCGATGGTTCAGCTTCCGGATGAACGCGATTGGTGCGTTGTTTTCATCAATCACGGCTGCCTTGGTTGTCTCCATCAGCGACATCACCGCCTCGCTGGCTGGATTCGCATTGAGTTTCGCCCTTCAATATACCGGTGCCATCACCTATTCTCTGCGCCAATACGCCAGCGTAGAACTGGACATGAACGCCACGGAACGGGTGATTGAATACTCTAACATTCCCATCGAGAATCAAGGCGGCGAGGATGTGCCGGCCGCATGGCCGACCGAAGGCAGGCTCGAGGTCGAAAATCTCGTCGTAGGCTACGCGCCTGATCTTCCACCGGTGCTGAAGGGGCTCAGCTTCAAGGTGGAGAGCAACCAGCGAGTTGGTGTAGTTGGACGAACTGGAGCCGGAAAGTCGTCTCTGACCCTGGCACTCTTCCGCTTTTTGGAAGCACGCGAGGGTCGCGTCGTGATTGACGGGATCGACGTTTCCAAGATCAAGCTTCACGATCTCCGCAGCCGTCTGGCAATCATTCCGCAGGACCCGGTGCTGTTCTCTGGCACGATCCGATCCAACCTCGACCCGTTTGACGAGCACAGCGATGATGAGCTCTACGATGCGCTGGAGCGCGTGCATCTCATGTCTCGCACCGAAACACCTGGCAACGCATCCGGCACGTCGACTCCCATCAGCACCACCCAGAAAAACACCAACGTCTTCAAGTCGCTCGACTCCCCGGTCGCCGAGGGCGGCCAGAACCTTTCGCAAGGTCAACGACAACTCCTCTGCTTGGCCCGGGCCATCATCTCGCGCCCAAAGATCATGGTTCTGGACGAAGCTACGTCGGCCGTTGACATGTCGACCGATGCGCTGATCCAGCGGTCCATTCGCTCGGAATTTGGCGCGACCACGCTGCTGGTGATTGCGCACCGTCTCAGCACGATCGTCGACTTTGATCGCATCCTCGTCATGGATGCGGGAAAGGCCGTTGAGTTTGGGACCCCGAAAGAGCTGATGGAAATTGAAGGTGGCGTGTTCCGATCGTTGGTGGAGGAGAGTGGAGAGCGGAAGGTTCTCGAGGAGATTATCTACGGGGAACGAAATCCTCATCTTGAGTGATCTTGTCATGGTAATGCTTTGATGTAAACAGCAGCTAACATGCCTCAAAAGTACTTTGTATATAGGAAAATAAAATAAAAAAAAAAAAAAAGATATTGATCCTTGAACGGTTAAATGAGTTCGGGCCTCATACCGTCATCGTTTGAACTGAGGAAATAGATCTGCCCAGCAAGCAAAGTGCCAGCTGATACATAAAGGTCAATAGCCATTCTTGCATTGGACGGATATGCGGAAGGGCAGCGAATTTTTGGTACAGTAAACTTCATGGTTCATACCACCCATGTCTGATAGGGTTAGGGTTAGGCCTGCAAGAATGGTAGCGACGACGACGTGAAATAGTCTCAACGCCTGACGTTACAATACAACGAAGCGTCCTACGCTTTTCTCAGCGCTCTTGTGGTTGGCGAGAGACGGCCGTGTTGGAGGTTCCAGGCTTGCAATTGAATTGAACAACGAGAGACTTCGAGAACCGGCACCGACACTGCGTCTTGCAGTCATACAAGCTAGCAGGAGAGCACCCACACTATGAAATCCCAGTTATATTGCTGTAGTCAATGTACAATCTCTCGGAAGGATGTCTCCCTAGCAGAACGTGACCGATACCTAATCAATAAATGGAATTTGGGTCCAAAAAGAGAAGTATAACAGCAACCTCAAGACAAGAAGATGGTACTATACAGAACAAGGACAACAACCGAAGGCAGATACTATCCTCTAGTGAACCCTTCTAGTAGCCCGCTCGCCTCTGAGATTAGACGAATTCCTAGGAAAACTTCCGCTGAGATCCTTCAATACCCAACCTCTGTAATTCATGGACACAAAATAACAATACATTAATAGACACCCTGATTTTTCTGCGGAACGAACTTGCAAGAACTACCATGCCTTCTGCGAATTGACCCCGCGCGCGTCTCGTAGTTGACAGTTACGTTATCCGTCCGACGGATTTGGCTCAACGGAAGAGCATTCTGACCCTCTGGCTGGTTGTCACCGATGATGCTCTCTTGGCTCTCGACCACAGTGAAACCGAGGCTATCTCTTCGGCCCGAGATGGATGCCTTTCCAGCGCCATACGACGAACTATTGTACCCGCTGTTCTTGTAATACCTATCACTGGTGCCACGGCGGCCCGACGTCGCGCCACGCTTTCCCAGAATGAGTTCAAGGAGCGGTTGCAAGGTCGGGATACATGACGCAATAACGACAACATTGGTCTCGACACTAGACAGGAAACAATGCGGTTAGGGGGATGCTGCTCGTGGGAGAGAAACGGACTGGATGGCGCGGCTTACCAACTCCACAGAACTAAGTCGGCTGTGCTGTCTGGCCAGGAGGTGAGCTTGGGTGGTTCAACTATGGGGATGACGATGGAATCAAAACTCACAAGTCAAGCCGGATGTGTCCAAGAGTCCAGGTAATTGGACACATTTGACGATTGCCATGGCACAAGCGCTTAAATGGGATTTCAAAAGATTAGCCCACTGCCAAGGTAGATAATGAGTTGGAGGCACAGCTGCGTACAGAGAACCGAGCCCTAAAGCGGCACATAGGGCAAACTTCTTCCGCATCGACATATGCAGCTTCATCAGGACGGTACTCGGGTAGATGGCGAGAAAGAGATCGACAAATCCAGCGACACCTGGGCTGCATCAGCATTCGACGCATTTTGAGTCTTGACAATCGACGAGCACTCACTTCCCGTGAAAATCGCAAGGACAACAAGAATCATCTGATCCCGGCAGGTAGCACCTTGCTCCAGGAGCCAGGGCTTCCACATCGCATCTGGTGGATCACACATGGTAAAGAGAATGACAATGCAGATGCAGGATACAACAGCGGCGAATCCGGTCAAAAACCATAGCATAATCTGTTGAAATTTGCTTCTATTCAAGATTCGATTCAGCAAGGCTGCGATACCCAGCTTCGGGATGGTGAAGGAGAGAATTCCAGTTAGAAAGCTGATGTTATTGAGAAGAAGAACTGTCTCGAGCTTGCTGGGATCAATAGCCTTGGTATGTTTCCCGAAACCGTTGATGACGCCTGCTGTTACCACACCGCAGTAAGCAAAGTTGAAGAGCTAGCGCAGTCGGTTAGAAATCGCACAACTTTTCAGCGCGGTTGAGGAGATCAGGACGATACCATGCCCAACAGAACCAGGCGATCGTCAAGGCCAAAGTTCCGCAGCCACGCCAGCCGGATGTACACTCTGGCCGCCCAAATCAGGGTCGTAAAGCCCGTCAATGCCCACACGACGGCCAGAATTGCAGGTCCCTTGTTCTCAGTGAGGTCGATTTCTTTTTCCATCTTGTCGACAATGACGTTTTCTTCTTCTGAGCAGGCAGTTGACTGGAATGACAGTTCAGCCTTGAGATGCAGGAGAGAAAGATGGATGGCTTCCCCAGTTGACCATAAGGCAAACTGTTCGGTATGTTAGGTGCTTGCTGATTCTAAGATCCCAGTCCTATGCACTCGTCCAAGTACTAGTTGATCATCTTCATTGTAATGCTGTCATCTTCCTCATATGGGCATGGCCTGCGCTCAGAACATGTAAGAACGTTTTGTCATTCGGCTATTGGAGTTTAACATATTGATTTGACCCCTGGATTGTGGACACAATGAACTCAAGACATTACCGGATTGGTCGTATGGCGTACTTTACGTTGGAGCCGTGGGCTTGGAGCTATATAGAATCGAGACTATGTAGCAAGGATTATGTACGATTTGGAGCACAGTAGTAGTATGGAAGCAGAAAGCCTCTCGACCTCAAGCGCTTTTCTCTTTTTTCGCATGTCTAGATAGCTAAGCATACGAATAAGTGCTCCTTACCCTGCTCCCTGCATGATCGACAATCCAATCTTCCAGGGTATCATGAACTTCCCAAGGAATGAAGGAACGAGAGAGGATCTCAACGCCCTGTCACGATCATGGTTCAAATAGGTAATACTTGGTCCAGGGCAGCCAGAGTCACTGCTTGAAGAACTGAACTCACAATTCTACTGCTGCTTTCCATGCCACGCAAGTTGCTTGACATCTTCGGTTCCTTGGGAACAAGAGAAGAGTGGATATGATCCGAAACCTTTCTAGAACAATGTGGACTGCAACGGTCCAACGGAAAACAATGACAATTGACGAGCCACACGCATTGATGTGCTGCATTCATAAATTGATTAATTAATATGTGAACAAGTAGTAGTACTCTAGCTCAATTGGCTTCGACCACACGCCTTTCACTAATGCGGTCACTCCAGACCAGACTCGGGTAGTAAGTTGGTAACTCCGATCCTAGTTAACGTACTGCACACAAAAAAGCCTAGCTGCCAGTTACTTGGAGGTTCTGCTCCATGGAGTTGAGTACTAGACATCGGATTGTCTCCGTCTCCTGGATCTGCATTGAAAAGACGGACATCTGGCTCAAGCCCGACGGGCTTTTGATGACGGAGATGTGACGACTCTAGAGGCTCCAAGAAGGGACTCTGACGCAGTGAACAGGGGATAGAGTTTGGATCCGACGTTGTTTACCATTGGAATGTCAACCCTAGTATTCGTGGTTTCCCCGAACCATGGGCTCAGAGTTGTGATTTGCGTAAGTATACGCCTAGGCTATAGTACCTACAGTACGGTATGGGTGATAACAGTACTATGCTGGACAAGGCCCTGGAAAGGCAAGGATTGACCCTGTCACTTTCAGTTTCTCCTGTTGTTACCTCTGTCATAAGCTCGAGTCCTTAAGTTTCAAAGTACATATACGTGCTCAGCCGCGCGTTTACCTTCAACGCTGCCTCAGCAAGATGTTGGGTACTGCATTCATCTACGAAAATAGTATGCTTGATAAAGTACTCCTATGGATCATGCTGAGAGGTACTACTTAATTTATGTTCCAATCTCGCTTTTCCTTATAGGCATTTTATCGCGAGCAATTTACGAGTATGAGCAAGTTACTCTGGAGGTATGCATCAGAAACGCAGTACGGAGCAGATTCGCCAAACTCGACAACACTGGCCTTCATTCAAAGAATTTCTTATTGAGATCGGTCGTCGAGTCTTATGAGATCTAACCTTTCGGTAGGAGAATGGGAACTTCATTGCCAGCTTAATCGCTGAACGAAACCAAAGATGTACTAACCTGTAATTAGTTATTTCCTGTGAAAGTGTGGGTGTGTCCAACGGGTAGCGTTCAAGCATCAAGTGCCACTAGGCCAGTTGACGTTTCGATGTTTATCAACTGGCTTAATAAGCTGACGGTCCCATGATCCCCGAGCCTACTGCAGGTGAAGATCTGACACAGGCAAATAAATGTCATCTCAGAATTCCGCTCGTTCATAACATCGAGTTTGATCAACTTCTCAACAACTCCGCGAGCCATTGGGCTCTTGGTAGTTTCTTTCTCGAACACTGAGTACATACCAGCAGTGATCGTTCACCCAATGAGAACCTAGCCCGCACAGCCAAGACGGCTCATCATGCATCATACATCATACCATTTCCCCTCGCGTGGTGGTGGCTAACTTGACCTCCCAGTCTTGTAATCCACCCCGAACCTGTTCTGGCTTTTCTGTATAGATAATAGCTACTAAGTCTCAATTCCGGATCATCGGTTCTGTTCCTGTCACTGTCGTTGGCTGGGTCGAAGGTACAGGGCCTCCCTGCAATGTCTACAGAATCATCCCATCACATCGTGAGATCGGGGTCGGCGATTGCATCCTCACAGGCCAGATTCGTCCCGTCGGCCCAAGTGAGCATGTTTGCTAATGTAGTCTGCTGGCCTCCGCTGGGGGAGGTGACTACTATCAAAAGACTCCAAAAGACCCTGAATTCTGCCGAGCATGACAAGGTCGGATGCTAGAACGATACCTATCACAATCTTAAGTCATTTTTGCTGATATTCTTTGTGTCCCACTCTGTGTAGCTACGCTTCATCGTCGTCCTTTCTTCCAGCACCGCATTCCCTGAACAGGATTGGGAGGTGGACATTTGGCACAATGTTGGAGAAGGAAGCCCAGAGTGGACATCTTTGCCGCTCAAGAAGAGCGAGATATCCGTCCCTGATTTGATGGGCGCCGGTACAGAAGAGAAGCAGAGCTTCCACCACTACGTCTTCACAGAGGAGTTGACCCTTCCATCATGTTCAGGCCACGCTTGCTTCACGGTGCGGTACAGAACTGGCCCTGATGCGCAGTGGACATGGGTAAACCAAAAACGATACATAAAGGACGGCGAGCTTGTTTTTGGTCCAAGGAGTAGGATCTTCGCTGGCCCTTTCATTTCTCAGCCTGAAGGCTTGGATTCTGTCCCGGGAAAGCTTCCTCGTGACCAATTGGGTGAATATCTTGAGAATCTTCCCTCCGACATTGATGTGGAAGCAAAAGAAAGCGAGACCCCAAATTCCATGCTCTGGAGTCTTACAGGGGATACTCCCGCCGCGGAGGGCGATAAGTCAGGAATTCGAACTGTGTCAATAGGCTCGCCGAAAGAATATCTGCGTTATTTTGCCCTAGTCAGGATTTCAAGTGCATGGCTAGGTCCTCGACACGGGAAGAACGAGCTCAAACTCATTGAAGATGCTATTCTGTGCTCCTTTCTCAGATCGGATGGCTTGAGCTTATCTTTTCTTGCGGTTTCAGGCGTCGATAATGTCCTGTCAGTGTTTCGGTCCGGTCAAAACGGCGAACTGGTGGTCCACGCTAGGAATGACAACGCAGAGCCGGCACAGTTCAAGGTGCTGGCATCCGTGGCGGAGGACTTTGAGGTGGGTATGTGTGCGCTGATCTACGAAGCCCGCAAAGTTGTGAGAGGCTCAAGCGTGCAAATTGAGCCACCTGTGGCCTCGGACTCACCGCCAGAGCCCGATTCACCGACGAGCGATGACATTGTGATGGTCAAAAAGGATGTCCGTGCCCAGTGGCTGGCCGATTGGTATGACGGCCTTTCCTACTGTACCTGGAATGGGCTTGGTCATGATCTGAGTGAGGAAAAAATTTTGAATGCGCTCGATGAATTGCAAAGATATGGAATCAATATTGTCAATCTGATCATAGATGATAACTGGCAATCAATTGACAAGGACGGAGAGTCGCAGACCCAGCGTGGATGGAGACAGTTTGAGGCAAACGAGGAAGGCTTTCCGTCTGGACTAGGGCACACTGCTGCAATGATCCGGAAACGCCATCCGAATATCGAGCATATCGCTGTGTGGCACGCATTGATGGGCTACTGGGGAGGCATATCACCTGACGGGGAACTTGCAAAGGCATATAAAACAAAGCAGGTCACAAAGAACGATCGCCTGACGGGGGGCCCTATGTTGGCCATTGATCCCGACGACATCCAGCGATTTTTCCAGGATTTTTATTCATTCCTCACATTCTCAGGAATAGACGGTGTCAAAACAGACGTGCAATGCGCTCTGGATGCACTGGAGCATCCAGAAGACCGAAAAAGATTCATCACGGCGTACCAGGACGCCTGGACGATCGCGTCGCTGCGCTACTTCGGTACCCGAGCCATCTCTTGCATGTCCATGACACCTCATCATATCTTCCATTCGCAATTGCCTGTCAACAAGCCGACTATTCTCCTGCGGAACTCGGACGATTACTTTCCCAATCCTCCAGACTCACACCCTTGGCATGTTTTTTGCAATGCTCACAATGCCCTCTTGACGGCCCATTTGAATGTGCTCCCGGATTGGGACATGTTCCAGACAAGCCACCCGTATGCATCCTTCAATGCCGCCGCCAGATGTGTATCTGGTGGACCAATCTATATCACCGATGAGCCAGGCTCCCATGACATCGATCTGATCCATCAAATCACAGCCCCTACCACGAGGGGAACAACCATTGTTCTCCGCCCGAGCGTGGTGGGTCGCACATGCGATGTTTACCTCGACTACAACGAGGTGGACGTCTTACGTATCGGCACGTACAGTGGGTTCGCGTTGTCTGGCAGCGGCATCTTGGGACTGTTCAACATCAGTCCAACCACCACGTCTACCATCGTCCCATTGGTCACGTTTCCGGGTATTGATCCATCATCCTCGATCCAGAAAACCCAAGTCAGCAACAGCATTGGCCGTCGCTACATCATCCGTTCGCACACCACGGGAACTGTAAGCCACATCATGAAGCCTCTGGACCCGGACGCCTTTGTTTCCGTGTCTCTGGCTACTAAAGGGTGGGAAATCCTGACTGCATACCCTCTTCGGTCTTTCACCCTGGAAGGAAGTCACGGCTGTCACTCATCAACCCTCTCCCACGTCGCAATTCTCGGACTCATTGGGAAGATGACGGGTATTGCCGCGGTGGTCAGCTCCGACGTCTACGTCGTTGAGGGTGGACGGTTGAAGTTTGACGTCAACCTCAAGGCACTTGGTGTGCTGGGCGTGTATCACTCGGACCTTCCGCAGAAAAATGTTGACGAAAAGGTAATGGTATTGGTGTCTGGCCAGCCTGTCCCGAGGCATACAGTGCGGAAGGATGCAGATAAAGTGCTGGCAGTAGATGTCCATGCGGCATGGAGGGAGTTAGGTCTGGATGCTGGGTGGAGCAACGAAGTGCGAGTACAGATATTTATCAGTTGATTTGATGGAGAAAAGTACCTAGGATAGCTGGAAGGCTGCATCGCATAGTGCTACTATCGTTATAATACTTCGGTCGTAGAAAGTTCTAACTCCCTAAGTACGGTACCTACCTAGTAGGTACTACCTACTTAGGTACTCTTTAAGGAACTGGGTCGTGGTTGATGATCCCAGAGTCCTGTCGGCGATTGTCGGTATCATAAGGTCGAGATTCGCCCTCGCTGGACAGCTGCTTGTTTGCAGAATGTGATTCATTCATCCGCAGATATGCGTTTGCGAGATATTGTGTTTGCCGGAACGGATAGTATCCTGTCCGAAAGACAATTTGTTTGAAAATGATGGGCATATATCAACCCCTTCCCTCCAGTTTCTGAAGTCCTTCAGATCCAACAACTCATACTATCCATTTGTTCCTAGCTTGTGTCTCTCCTTCCTTCGATGCCGCATATCCTACATGTATATCCTACATGCTGTCTACGAATGGTGCTGTGGGAGCCCTCAGTAACCGGCTGCCCGTCCACGCTCAGATAATACCTCCATGAACACTCGCCTTGATTTGCCCTTCTCATGATGTAGTACATGAACGTACCAGCGACCCCAGCGCACATCTAAGGTGGTTGTACGACAGAGCTGATGGCGACATGACTAGTGGGCCAACTCACATAAAACCATGATGGTCGTCCTCAATGCATGGTACTATCATCACAGCAGAGCTGCTCAGGGACTGCTCTACTTGGTTCAACCACAACACCCCGATCCTGCGCGTCTTCCAGAAGAAGAATCCGCCATTCAAAGATACTGTCGATATACATCTCATTGATCGGACGAGAATCTCTCTCCGTCGCCAAACGCCATCCCAGAAGTTTCTCGTCCGCTTCGCAAGAACAGTGTGCACCGCCAAAAGAACCAAATTGGTTCCAGTTCGTCTGATCTGATGCCGTTCGATCACGAGGCGAGGAAGATCTCGATAAAATGCAACGATATTGGCAATGAGCAACGCGAGCAAGATCAAAGTAATTGCGTTTGACGTGAATGCTTCTGCGGATCGTGTGTCCGGGGCCGGAACTTATCATCCGGGTCTGCCCAAGACTGCTGGTCTGGGGCAAGGTTACAACAAAAATGATACGCAACTGTTTCCATCCGAGGCTGCATCATGAAATCTACCGACTTCATAACCGTCTGCTTGGGAGACACCAACAACAACCCGTTGCTGGGCACAATAGAAGCAGTCGTATGCTTGAGTGTCATTGAGTGACTGCCGATCATAAACGTCGGAATCCCAACCCATCGAGAGAGCTTTTAAACAATCTAAACCGAGACTTTGGATCGAAACGGCGAGACAATTCACAACATGCTTCGAAGGGTGAAACTGAAGTATTGGATGGGGGACACGCGCGCTATGCGTACTTGGCTCCTTCGCTCCGTTTTTGCATTTGCATTCCCTACAATTGACTTCTTCATCGAGGTCAGCTGCGATATCCCTGTTAGCACTCTCAGAAGCGTTTTCTAGCCCTCTGAGTAGTTCATAATCCAGGTACTGTGCTTGCTCGGTTAAATGTCGTCCTGGGATCAACCAGGGTCTGTCGCGTCAAGCACACTTTGTCGCTGAGGTGCTCAGTCCCGGCCAGAGGACCGGAAACATGCCGCGACAGTGTACTACTACCTCGAGAGAGGATCGCAAGCTCAATTCTGTCCGATATGGACGTCTGATGAGTTGCCTCAATGGTGATGCTTTATTGACATGGTATTCTGATTGTTGGATGCGTTTTTGAATGCTTCTGAAGGAAAGTTTCATTATTGATCTTGTGAAGACCGTCCGCTTGCGTTCGGCCTTGATGCTGCTTCTCAGTCATGTACAAGCAAGGGCAAGCTAGCTAGCCTACTGATTATTCTCGTACCTATCTTCGGATGTCGCATATCCTTCTCATTTTCAACAAAGTTCAGTTCTGTCTGATCGGAATGAAAGTAACTAAATGATCATCCGTTTCGTTTTCCTGATCGCCATGCGTCCGCCATTTCCTCGAGTTTCATGGTTCTTCTCTCCTAAGTAAATGAAGAACAGGAAATCAATGGAATCAAAGCCAACACGAGCAAGCGATCAGTAGGAATCCTAGGAAATCGTCCTATGCTCTCACTGAGACGAGATCGGGAATGGTTTAGTTGTCAGGAATTCAGGATAGTAAATCCGTGGTATCAAGATCCCAGCCCTAACCCTTATCAAACTCGGTAAGGTAGTAGGTAATACATATTACCTATCTTATCAGATTAGGAATCGATCTGATAAAGAGCTCATCGCATGCTCAAAATGACGCGTCTTAACTCTCGATGTCGCGACCACTTTTCCAAATCCACGACCGATGAGTCCCCAAGGAAATGGAGAAATGCCACCATCAATGAAATCCGGCCGAGTGACCAAGAGATCCTCTTCCCAGCCAGGATCAACATCTTCAACAAGGACACGATCGCAGACAAAATCAAAATCGAAATCCGAGTCTCATCGAGCGAGTCCTGACAACGAGAATGGTACCGTTCTATCGTTAGCTTTTTTTCGTATCCCCGTCCCGCTCTAGGCATATAATTTGTATGGAGCGAAGTAACTGATTAGGAGCTTGGGATCCAAGTAAAAAGCCCTCCCCCTGGTTGAACGGATCAACGCGATGCCATTCGCGGAGTTTGTCCGCGATTATATCCATCCCGAGATGCTCCGGATAACGGTCCCGTCGACGAAGCAGTTGCGACAACGGGAGGAGGAGGAGAAGGGTCAAGAGCAGCCGAGGGAGGATCCTACCACGGCAGATAGTAGTACTGCTGATGATACGATAACTTACACGATCGACGTCCATTGCCCTGCGACCATCTCTCAAGAGGACTTCGAGGCCTGTTTTGCGCTCATCGAGGAGACTTCTGCGGCGGATTACCGCAGCTCATCCATTGGATGGTCGCCACGTAAGAAAAAGGAGGAGATGCGGTTGCCGCCAATGTGGTATCTTCTTCTCCGCCCACCTCGTCAGGATAACAAGGAAACGAAAAGCGGAGCAATCGCAGGTTTCCTCTCCTTCATGGTCACTTACGAAGATAATCGGCAGGTCCTCTACTGTTACGAGATCCATCTTCTCCCTGCCCTGCAGGGCCGTGGACTTGGGCGAAAATTGATGGCTATTTTCGAGGAGATCGGTCGCCGCATCGGCCTGGAAAAGGGCATGTTGACAGTGTTCCGCTCGAATCAGTCCGCGATTCGTTTCTATACTCGCTTGGGATTCGGGGTGGATGAGTACTCGCCCGAGCCAAAAGTGATGAGGAATGGGAAAGTCAAGGAGCCGGATTATTTGATTCTATCGAAAGATTTTCCAAATCGATGATGGTATGTTTGCATGTCTATAAAGATTGCATGTTGTTATGATATTTGTCGAACATCCTTGCCCATCATCTTGGGGTTCTCTTGCTCCCATTCGTCCCGCAGCGCGGCGAAAATATGATCTGCTATGAGAATCGTCAGACCTAAGCTCCACACCAGCGTGATGGCGTAGAAGAAGTTGGCGTTGCCGGATCCGTAGTAAATCCATAGGTGATAGAACGCCGGGCCCAACAAAGTTGAGTACAGAATCGCAGCGGCAGCGAAGAATGTATAGCGCGTCACTGCAACGATCAGTCGATATCGTGCCATGGCGCATGAGTGGTCCTACTTACATGGTGCAAGATGTCGATATAATGGCAGGAGCGCAAAGTACAACGACACATCGACGATACTGGGGTAGGGTTTGTAGATCGCAAAGATCCCGACCAACGTCGTGATGACAAATAGGGGCTGCCGGCGGAGTCGCACCGTCAAGCCTCCCACGTAGCCGGCGAGGTGTAGCCAGAACACGCCCAAGAAAAATTCGCGGAACGAATCGAACATCTCAATGAAAAAGTACCACCACAATCCGACATTCGGTGTCAGATCTGGGACCAAGAGGTGAGCGCCATAGGTGGCCGGAAGGAACTCCCAAGAAAATCCTGTCACCAAGTAGGACGCGAACAAGAAGCCGGCTATGACTACGGCCAGAATGCCTAGATTAGCCAGAGTGAACACTGCCTGGCCCGGCGCGCGCTTCTTGGACAGTGTCAACCGGTCGTAGCAGAGCAGCATCAGGGGAGGAAAAAGAAGGATCGGGTAGAGGGACAGATACGACGCGAAGCCGAGCGCAATCATGGTGTTTAGGGTATTTCCCGTCACGGCACTCGATATCGCTTGCAAGATGGCGAGATTGGTAAACGCTGTTGTCGACCGGCCAAGGCAGGACGCCAGGACGAACGGATTGAAGAGATACCACGCCGCAATCGCCGGCCCGTCCCATCGGATGTGTTTGCGCAGACTGCTGTGGAATCTCCCGGTCACGGACTCCCCGGAGTCAGAGATCGTCATTAACGCCTTGGCGTTTAGCAAATCAATCGCCGTGTACAAGAGGCCCGTGGCTAGCGGATAGTGCCGCGGGTTCGGCAGCAGGGTGAAAATGGACAGGAGCAGCGGTGCCTGGTAAAAGACGCCGCCATCGTATGGCGACACATTGTGTGTATATAAGAACAATCCCTCTTGCACTACCGAGGGTCAGCAACATCACCAACTGTGCATTCAAGACTGGGAAATCGCGTACATCGTTTGAAGCTGCTGATGGGGGTCGACACCTCAACTCTGGAGGTCAGGAGATCGGGCAATGTAGGAAATGCGCTAAACAGAAGCAGTCGCAATGCGACTGCGGCGGCGAAAATGCCTGCCTTTCTTCTGTCAACGGGCATTGTTGGCGCAGTTAATCTGTTCCTGAGCATCTCCGCGAATCTATGACCTGTCCTCTAGGCGGGCCTCACCGCCGTGCACGGACCACCTCCGAGGCTCCGCTAAAAATTTAGAAAAAATTCAAGTTATTGATCAACGAGTTCCAAAATCCATTGTGCACATTGCAAGATGGGTAAAATCAAGAAAAAAGGTTCCGCTCGAGTCTCAGGATCTCCATTGAGCCGCATGCACTGACACTGCCATAGGAACCTCCGGCCAGGCCAAAAACTACCTCACTCGGTCGCAGGCCGTCCGCAAGCTTCAGATTTCTCTGCCGGACTTTCGGCGGCTATGCATCTTCAAGGGTACGAAAGGAGCTATCGAAACGAATTTTGCTTGGGTTACTAATAGAATTCTTTAGGAATCTACCCTCGAGAACCTCGCAACAAAAAGAAGGCAGCTAAACACTCGACTCCAAGCACGACTTTCTACTATGCAAAAGACATCCAGTATCTCCTGCACGAGCCTCTGCTGCAGAAATTCCGCGAGCAAAAAGCGGTTGCAAAGAAGATTGCGCGAGCCCTCGGCCGGGGTGAAGTTGGCGATGCCGCTCGATACGAAAGAAACCTCGCGCCCAAGATCACCCTCGATCACATCATCAAGGAACGCTATCCGACGTTCATCGATGCGCTGAGGGATCTCGATGACTGCTTGTCGCTGCTTTTTTTATTCGCCAACCTTCCTTCCACGTCCCAGGTGCCTCCCAAGACGATTGCCAAGTGCCAGCGTCTCTGCCATGAGTTCCAGCACTACCTTATCGTGACCCATTCCCTGCGCAAGTCGTTCCTTTCGATCAAGGGAATCTATTACCAGGCGACTATCCAGGGGCAAGACATTCTCTGGCTCGTGCCCTACCGTTTCGTGCAAAGAGTGAAGGGTGACGTCGACTACCGAATCATGGCTACGTTCGTAGAGTTCTACACGACGCTCTTGGGATTTGTCAATTTCCGACTATACACCTCGATCGGATTGGTGTACCCGCCAAAGTTTGATAAAGCCAGTGACGAGCGAGGCGCCGAATTGTCTGCTTTCCGTCTGGAAAGCAAAAACATCCCTCAGATCGGCAAGCCCGCGGACAAGCCCGCAATAACTCCGAGTGAGAACAAGGAAGTGTCTCGGGAAGTCCAGGAGAAGGTCGACAGCGTCGTGAAGATGGCGGATCTTAACGAAGAAGAACCCACTGAACAAGCCACGGCGACAGAAGAGGAGAACAATGACGCGATCGACAAGTTCGAGCCCGCTGCTCCGGAAGCTGACACTCTTCCGCAGCCAGACACCAGCGAAGACCAGGCAGCCACATTATTTGCTCCATTCACATTTTACATCTCGCGAGAGGCACCCAAAGCACCTATCGAATTTCTCCTGCGCGCCTTTGGATGCAAGAGAATTGGATGGGATGCTGTAGCCGGTGAAGGGGCATTTACCCATGACGAGACAGATCCTCGGATCACCCATCAAATCGTTGACCGACCCACGCTTCCCGAATCGTCTCTTCCTATTGTCCCCGGCAAGGACGACGATGCGCCTATTAAAGTGCGGCCCGGGACTAGAATCCCTGGTAGAATTTATGTTCAACCACAATGGGTTTGGGACTGTGTCAACGAAGGCAAGCTTCTACGTACGGACCTCTACGCGCCTGGCGCAACTCTACCGCCACATTTGAGCCCCTGGGTCAAGCCAGGTCGCGGCGAATATGATCCTCGTGCTCCTCTTGCCGAGCAAGAGGAGGAAGGAGAGGCCGAATTGGACGAGGAGTCGGAGGAGGAGGATGAGGAGAGTGAAAGCGAAAAGGAAACGTCCGCTGTGGACAAGAAGAAAACAGCACAGGCCGACGAGTCTGAATCAGAAGACGAAGAAGAGGATGACCATGGCATGGACGTTGACGTTTCCGACGATGAAGAGGAGAGCGAGGAATCAGAAGAGGAAGAGGAGGAATTTGACGGGTTCGACGATGACGAACCCGAATCTGAGTCCGAAGACGAGGAAGAGGCTGCCCGGACCCAACATCAGAAGGAGTTGGAAGCCGAAGCGGCCGGTCTGCCCTACACCGGTTCGTCGGCCAACGGTACAGAGAAGAAAGCCTCGAAAGCGAAGAAAGTAGCCGCACAGAAGCGCAAGCAGGAAGAGGAGCTGGAGCGGCAGAAGATGATGATGAGTCGGAAGAAGCGCAAATTGCTGGACAAGATGCTCTATTCGAACAAGAAGAAGGAGGAAGAGGCTGCCAGATTGCGGAGCAAACGACGGAAGCTGGAAAGGGCAGCTGCAAAGGGGCATTGAGGGCTTGTCTGAGTACTACTACTTGTGTATGTCACGATATCATGGATTTGGGTGGTTCATATGTACAGGTTGTCCATAGATCGTTATGGAAAAACTTCTTTCAGTCAATTGTGAGATCAGTTCCCCAATTCCAACTATGCCACATTGCCATGGCAAGCATGAAGTCAAGGGTGATGATCTTTGAACTGGTATCGACCTGAGGTACATGGTAGGTTACTTACCTGAAACAGCATAGTTTATGGTAAGGTACCTACTTAGGTAGGTAGTTAATCCATAGGTATCTGCAATCACGTGAAGACATTATTATGTAAGCAGGACGTTTTTTTCTTCTTGCGCGCTGAACTGAACTGTTATTCTATTTTGATTTATTTGTTTTATGAATCTGGCCATGTGTCGAAGTTACGCGCTTGATTCCCTCACATCTCGGCTGGTTCCAACGTCCAGGAGTGGCTGAAGCTATTCATGCCACGGCAAATCGACTCTGCTACACTCCCGTTGCTGAATGGACGGACAGTAGTACTGCAAGACTAGTAGTACTATCAGAAAAGACGATGTAGTTGCGATTCGTCTTGACATCGAGCAATTTCGCCATTCATGTCTCGCCGCTCTCGCGGATCTCAGTCGTCCGGCTACCCATCGTCACAATCTGCGCAGCCGTATAAGTCCGTATTCGGCGGACAGAGTCAAAATGAAGGCATTGACCTCAGCACCTTGCCGGACCCCATCGCGGCAGCAGAGGAGAGCGATGTGGGGGATGCATATGATTATGAGTCCCTGCCGCCCATGCCAGATGATTCGGATGACGACCCAGACTACGATGATCGGTCCGTAGCAAGGTCCAGTCGGGCGTCACGGTCGGCCAGGAAGAGCAAGACTCCAGCGAGAGAGAAGGGCAAGAACCCTGTGCGAGAGCCCAGTGCGAATATCCAACGCTCAAAAAGCTCCGATGCAAGAAGTCGAAACAGACGCAGAAGCTCTGCTCAGGCATCAGCCTCGGAATCCAGAGAGAAGGACAATGACAAACTCTCGGACGAGGAGCTATTTGAAGATGAACTCCAAGCTGACAATGTGATCGCGGATGTCGCGCGCACCTCCGCATCACCACCACCTTACCGTCCGAATCGGTTCACTGGAGCGCCATCTACTTGGCGCAAATATACGGAGAGCGAGCGACGCATTGCGCAAAGCCTTGAAGATATGCGGGCCCGTGATCTTTTTGTTCATTTGTTCAACGCTTTTGCCCTCAAACAGAGAGCTCGAATGCTCCGGCAGGAGTATCCTGAAGGCACAGACTATTGGGATACAGTTTCCGGTGTACGTGTGCCAACGAAGCCGTTCGAACCGAACTCGAGATGGACTGCGTGGCCTATGCCTGCAAATGAAGTGCCACGGACAGAGTACGAAGCCGCGCCCACCGACGATGAAGAATGGACATTCAAACGGGAGCCGGATCCCAGGCCATCTTCAGATTTGGAAGAAGCGATCACTGCAGTCATGATGAGAATTGCCAAAGAAAAAATTCTGGAACGGCAATGGAAACTCAGGAAACGGCATCGAAAACATCAGAAAAGCAGAAATGAAAGTACAGAACCAGATCTGACTGATCATGGAAATGACCGACCCCGCCCGCTGGTACAAGCAGATGATGACCTGGCCCGGAGACAATTACTCCCAGAAGTCCGGAACATCGTGACTAGTCTGGAAAGGGTGCTGGATGGATTACATGAAGATCGGTATACCTTCGGGACGTCGGCCGTTCCGTCCCGCAGAACTTCAGGGATTAGGAGCGGAGGAAGTCATGGGACCTCGTCGAACCAGCGAAGAGCGAGACCAGCTTCGCAGAAGGCGCCTCGCGCCCGGAAGTTGACCAATGCGAAGTGGGCAAACGTGATCAAGGCTCCCCGTCGCTGGCACGACGTACTCGGCGTCGCGTTGATGAGTGGCATTTCAGAGTCAGTGGTGGAACGCGCCGCTGGACGGTGCGCAGAGCTGTTTGGTGGCTCGACGGAAATTTTCCAGTCTCTACGGGAGGGGCGCGTAAAACGAGTTATCGAGGAAGATGAAGACGGAATGGAGACTGCCACATGGGAATTTGTGCAGGGAGAGACACCTTCTGAAAGTGGCGCGGAAGAAGAGGACGCGGATCATCCGCTCGCATGGCTGCTGCCCGAGGTGCAAGATGAAGCCGAGTCGGAATCCGAGAAGACGGAGTCGAAGAAATTTGGATCCAAAAATTCGCCGCCACCGGAGAGTTCTTTGCTTCCGTCGTCTGCAGCAACTGCACCCGCGCCCGAGCCCACTCCTCCACGGCCTCCGGGGAAGAGGAGGAAGAAAACTAGGGAGGAACTCGTCTGCCCCTTTCCGGATTGCCCCCGGCATCAAGCGGGCTTTTCGCGGACGTGGAACTTGAACCTGCATTTAAAGAGAGTCCATTCGGACTACGAGAAGCCGACATAGTGTTCATGATGGTGTGAGCCATGTAACCCATTGTAACTACTAGTATTGTACATCTGTTTACGAATGAGCCATCGATAAACAAACTCAATCGCTGAGCAAATACTAGGTAGTGGCCATGGAACTGATGATCTACATGTGTAGCTGAGGTCTCAAAGAGATTCTGGCATCGGTGAGGTACTTCGTGCTCATTCCTAGCAAAATAAATCGTTCAAAGTTGTTGACTTTGTCGGAGGCTCAGACCCGTCAACGAGCCCTCAGCCCTAAGCCCTGA
Source organism: Thermomyces dupontii (assembly GCF_041956625.1). Lineage (NCBI taxonomy): Eukaryota > Fungi > Ascomycota > Eurotiomycetes > Eurotiales > Trichocomaceae > Thermomyces > Thermomyces dupontii. The sequence goes on along the minus strand of NW_027192310.1, from coordinate 106,640 downwards.
GATACGGAAGACTACGAATACATAGAACCTATTTCACTAGTACACTTATGGAATAGCTCAGGATACTAGTACAAAAGGGGCATCTACAGGCTACGGTACGGAATACTCCTCGCAGCACATCATTGGTGTACTCGCCGGCCGATTCTGATTGGACCAAGTCGCCGAAACTTAAACTAATCGGACATCGTTCCGAACCATCACGAAATGCGGCCAAAGCAAAGCCCTAAGCCGTCAAGCAGATTAATAAACTTGAGGTACGACTCGGACAAGACAGTCGGGACTGCTCTGATTTGAAATCGGGATTCTGTCAGAGCCGAGGAGTGGACAGGAAACTGGGAGAGAAGATCAAAACACGCGAGCAGGCACGAACACCGTGGACAGACTCTCGAGCAACCGAAACTACATCATCGCTCCATAATCCCTGCACTTGGCGCTGCATAGCAGCGATCGCCCTGCAGAACTGCGGAATTCTCGTTGGCTTCCGCAAAGCACTTCCAGTCTGCCACTGCTGCTCATTCAAGAAGCTTCGTCTTGAGGCTTGCATCGGGCTCGCCATCCCCATCGATCCGGTTTATTGTCGTCACAGCCCGTCCAGCCAGTCACAACCCCGCGAGCCCTCGCCCGAATTCATCCCGCTCGTCGAATGGTTTCGCTTTAAGATCGCTACGACCCCGCGTTTTTAAACTCATCATGATGCATCGACTTGTCAGCTCAGTATCCCGCCAATTGTCCCGATCGTGCTTGAGATCTCCGTATATTGTTTCTTCTGCTCCAGCACTGGTGCGTTTGTATAGTAACAAAATGGGCCACACGGTTCCTCCGGTGCGTACTTCTCCTGTGTATTTACAAGGCGACTACTAATAAGCTGCAACTAGCTCAAAGACAAGTCGCTTTTCATTGAAAAAGCGTTTGTCAACGGCGAGTTCGTTGACGCCGCGTCGGGAGAGAAATTCGAGGTTCATGGTAAGCGGACTCATTCCATAAGCACGATCCAGCCCTAACCCCGGCCGATTCCTAGACCCCTCTGATGGCAAGCTCATCGGGACATGCCCCGAGTTCTCTGCGGCCGACACGGAAAAGGCCATCCAAGCCGCCGCCGCGGCGTTCCCGTCGTTCCGGGCCACGCTTGCCCGCGAGCGTGCGCGGATGCTGCGCCGCTGGCACCAGCTCATGGTGGACAACATCGATGACCTGGCAACGTTGATCACCTGGGAGAACGGCAAGCCGCTTCCCGATGCCAAGGGCGAGGTCAACTATGCCGCAAGCTTTTTCGAATGGTTCAGCGAGGAGGCGCCCCGCGTGTACGGCGACACGATTCCGGCGTCGGTGCCGGGCAACCGCATCTACACCATCCGCGAGCCCGTTGGGGTATGCGGGCTCATCACGCCGTGGAACTTCCCCGCAGCCATGATCACGCGCAAGATCGCCCCGGCGCTGGCGGCGGGGTGCACGGTGGTCTGCAAATCCCCCGGCGAGACGCCCTTCACGGCCAACGCCATCGCCGAGCTTGCGCGCCGTGCCGGCATTCCTAAGGGAGTCGTCAACATCATAACTGCGGACAAGAACACGGTCCAGGTTGGCGAGATTCTGACGACGCACCCGACGATCCGTAAAGTGTCGTTCACAGGGTCGACGAACGTCGGCAAGCTGTTGATGAAGCAATCCTCGTCGACCCTGAAGAAAGTTTCGTTCGAGCTTGGTGGTAACGCTCCGTTCATCGTCTTCGACGACACCCCGGATTTGGACGGTGCAGTGGCAGCGGCGATTGCGTCCAAGTTCCGCAGCTCGGGCCAGACGTGCGTGTGTGCGAACCGGATCTACGTGCAGCGGGGCATCTACGAGGCCTTTGCGGCCAAATTCGCCGAGAAGGTCAAGTCTTTCAAACTGGGGCCGGGCTTCTCTCCGGGAGTCACCCACGGGCCCGTCATCCACGGCCGCGCCATCGAGAAGGTCGAGCAGCATGTGCAGGACGCCACGAGCAAAGGCGCAAAGGTGCTGGTCGGCGGCCAGCGCGCGTCGGAACTCGGCCCCAACTTCTACAACCCAACCGTCCTCACCAACATGACGGGCGACATGCGCATCGCCTCGGAGGAGACCTTCGGCCCTGTCGCGGGTCTGTTCCCGTTCGACACCGAGGAGGACGTTGTGCGCTTGGCCAACAAGGCCGAAGTCGGCCTCGCGGGCTACTTTTTCACCAACGATCTCAAGCGTGCCTATCGCGTTGCCGAGGCTCTGGAGGTTGGTATGGTGGGCATCAACACGGGCATCATCAGTGACCCTGCTCTTCCGTAAGTGTCCCTAGATCGACTCTGGCTTTGTCAGATTCTGACAGTTCTTGAAACAGGTTCGGCGGCGTCAAGCAGAGTGGCTTCGGCCGCGAGGGAAGCAGTTGGGGTATTGACGAATTCTTGGTCACCAAGGCGATTACTATTGGTGGGATTGCCAACCTCAAGATTTAGGAGTGGTGGTTTGGCTAGTACTAGCAGTGATAGTGCCATGCAATGGTAGGCAAAGGATTTTGTTTCAACTGCGCACGTCTACCTGGGATGACAATACCAGGCTTACCAGCTGCCCCAACCCGCCATCGCAAACCTTTTCTGTCTTTGAAATTGCTCACAAAAGCACGTAAGATAATACCGACTTCCCGTCCTAAATGGCATCCCCCCACACACGCCTCTACACGTTACCGGTCACTGGTCAGCCTTCTACACTCCGTACACATTACACAACCCGAGCTTGCAGCATTCTGGCCTTTGGGCACCCATGGAGAGGAATAGCGGAAGAACATTGGTGAACAGGGCCTACCGGATATTGTTATATTTCAGCCCAGCTCCTGTCTGTCGGCGCGGTGATGGTGCAAGACGGCGGCACATTCAAGCAAAAGACATCGCGATCGACAAATCTTTACCCAATCTTTACCACCCTCCCCTGTTGAGTGGTTGAACACAGCCTTGGCTGGCGGCAGACACCTTTTGACACATGAGCTCAGGCCGGTTTGTAAGTTTGTCCTACATATCCAATCAATTTTCTGGATTTCGACGGAAAGGCTTCGGAACGGGCAAGGGTCATGTACTAGGCTGGCTCATGCAAGATTTTTTGGGTCGGTTGCCTTGAGGCACGATGTCATAGTAGTAGTACAGGTGTGTGTGAGTCGGACTATGAGGAAGGCTGTCGGTGCAGTCAACGTTCTATAAAGTGTGATATAATGCCTCGATGCTGGTCTCATCTGTGAAACAACCCCGAAACCCTTTGTGAGGTGTGTGTTGCCAGCACGCATCCCGGTACGGAGTCGACCAAGAATCCCTACAATCGGCTATCTCCAACACCAGTCCCATCTTTGACTGCGAGGGACATCATCCAAAGCTATAATCAACCCTCATGATTATTTTGTAAGTAAAGAGAAATTATGGAGCCGTTCGTAGCAAGGCCAATGACTCTGACTTTGAACTGAATATATACTACTTAGTTTGCCCTAAAGTCAGCATCATCATCGCAACCATGTGTCATGTATGGGTTGTGAAAATCAGATACATCTGTGGCCACATGCACGAACGCCACAACCCGCACCCATGTGGCGAGAACCACCAGGAGCCTTGGCCGATGGTATTTTTGGGGAGCTCATGCAATCGTCGGCGGCGATGCCCCTCCTGTGAGAATGTTCCCAATGGAACTGGTGCGCATTAGGCAAGACCCAATTCGACTACCTACTATCTGTATGCGGTCTGTTGCGGTTATTGATGGGAGAATGCATTGCTAACCTTGAGGACCTCGGATGTTCCTTAGGGTGCAGTAGTCAACTTTCTAGCTGACTGACATGGGTGTTGCGAGCGGGAAGTAGAGGGATTTACAGGAAAGTGGGCATGATCAGAGCGTTTCTTTCATGAGTAAAGGTCTAATATGACTCTCATTACTCTCAATGATCACCTATGCATTCACACAACTAGTAGTATAACCTTGCCCGGAGTTACTCATGACAGCTAATACGGTGATGGGGGTTTGTAATCAACGAATACTCTCCCTTCGTTCATATCCCAACCATACTCGCCCACGAGTTTTCGTATCTGGTCCTCTGTTGGAACCCCGTCGAGGACACAACCTGACCTGGTCAGTTACACGAACGTCGCTACACCAGAGATCAACGCACCGAATTGTTTCTTCCGCTGCTCTCTCCATTGCCTGACTCGGTCTCTCAATGGTTCTCTTGTAATTTGGTCAGAATCGGAGCGGCCGGCACTCCGACTCTGACCGTTGAGAAAAGATTCGACATGCTTCAACATTTCTGCGGTGGAGCTGTACTGCCCCAACCAAGCCCTGCAGATCACTGCATCAAGGCCATCATGTCCCGTTTGGACTTCGGGAAGGACCAGAGCTCCACGGTCGTCAATGGAAAATTTCGGCTTGCCTCCATGCTCCATCCGGTAGATGAGGGACCCCATCGCAAACAGATCTGTAACTTCCGAAACAGTCTCTGCAAGCCCGTTCACAGGGACGGGATCATAAGGATGCGGAAAAGCTGGATTCGGCTCGCCAAATGGGCAGGAAGTGCTGAAATCGCAAAGGTAGACATGGACGTCACTCGTCGTCGTATCATAATTGAAGACAATATTGTCAACTCGCACGTCAGAATGAGCAATGCCGAGACTGTGAAGATGTAATAGCGCGCTGAGGATGTCCCGATACCACTGGATCCGGACAGACTGCACCGGCATTGGCTCGACCTGGGACAGCGGTCGATACCTGCGGAGGTAGATACCCTCAGGATGGTCCGTATCAATGAATTGGACGATGTTCGGATGGGGTCGCTGCTCCAGAAGTCGCGACACAGCCCGTTCGTCCTGCATCAAGTTGAAGTGGTAGAAGGTGTCAGAAGCGTACAAGTATCGGTCCTGCGGCGGCGCGTCGTTCGGCGGCGGTTCAAAGATCCGACTTGTCTTGAGGACGACATGCTCATCAACTTGGTAGACCTGACCAGATGCCCCAACGCCTAGAAGTACCAGGTTGGATTGAGGCCGTAGGCGTGTTGTGTACCTGATAACGGAGCCGCCTGCTTCCTGAGTGTTGCGGGAGACGGCATCTGAATGATCAGTTGTGGCCTTCTCAGCCTGACTTTTGCGGGAGACAGCGTCTGCATGATCACTTGTGGCCCTCTTCTCAGCATGGGTTTTTTGGGATACGAAATCTGGATAATCAGACGTGGCCTTCTGTGAGCGAGAAAGTATCCGCCTCCTGTTGGACCAAATGAAAGAAAACGCGTCGCAGCAAGGCTGCCAGACAACCCAGCGAAGAACGTCTAGGAACAAGGAACAGGGACAGCACGATCGATCGAAAGAGGCCATTCTTCTCTCAGCGAATTGAGGGATGGGCATTCAATCTCCATATTGACAAGCTTCCGTCAAACCGGCGTCCATCACCGACGGATAACGTAGATCAACCCAGCCGCATACCTGTTTGCAAGGAGTTCTAACACAGTGCTTATCTGGCAGATCGACATAGCTGAAGAGGATAGTACGAGCAAAAGCAAAATGGCCGAATACCTTACACCGCACGTCCATGCGCAACCATCCCACATCCTGCGGGGAGCAAGCGGATTACAAGCAGCTACTTGTCACTGCGCCCCAGGACTTCTTTTTTAACCCAACCCAGGGCGAACCACTTGAATGATTTAGATACACCCTCGGGTTAAAAGAGCACAGCGCAATACTTTGTGTGTAAATTGGCATGGAAGGTGCCGAATACAATTGCCGTGAACTTTTCAAGCCGCGATCTGCGCGGAAAAAAATGCGAGCCTGCATGCGACGTTTGTAGGTAAGTAGGTTTGGCCTAAAGTAGTGCACAATGCACATACGGAGTAGGTATACACAGAAATTCGAGCTTTTGTCTCAACTGCGGAGAAGGGTCCTGTATAGCAGCATTGCAACGACGCAATTGGATCGTGAGTGTCCGTAGAGGCGGCTAAATCCCCTTCGGAGCTTCCCACATGTCATTCTTCCGCTGTTCCGTTGCTTTGTCCGTTCTATCATTGGGCATGCGGCTCGTTCGCCGGCTCTTGGACGTCACCTTCAGCCCTGCAGAAATGCAGACAAAGCCACCGTCACCGTCACTCACGGAGGGATCAAGTTGACCGCCCGTTGGGCACAAGACTCATATATATATATATATAGTACTCTGGACAACCCATTATTCTGCGTCCAAATTACTGTACTGTAAGTTTCATACGGAGCTTGACTCGATTAGTTAGGTTGACTATTTACGAGTAATGACTCCGTACATACTTACCAACGGTAAGTAATCACCTACTAGGTATGCGGGCAGGACTGGAAGGTACTGGTTAAGTTTTCAATTGAAAATCTGAATTGGAATCCAGTACGGGATACTCCTTACATCTTGTACGCATGAGAATGCCTACCCAGCCTACCAAGATCCGAGATACTAATAAATGCATAGTTCATGCATATAACTGTCATTCCTTTGTCAGGTCATCCCGGCAGAATCCTAATTGAACAGCTCCTATGGATATATAGGCTGCTCCTGTATTCCGTACGTGGCATGTCCAGACAGCAAAGAACATGCCATCAAGCCTGTAATGGTACAAGCCCACAGACCTCCCCATAAAAATCTTTCAACTCATCCTCGTACGGCTCCTCCTCCACCTCATCCTCTGGCTCTGGAGGGGCGGTAGACTCAGACTGATCCGGAGGAGCTGACGCGGAGGAAGACATTGCCCCAATCTCCATCTCCTTGGCTTCTTGCTGCGCTTGCCGCTCCGCGTCCTCCGTTCTTGGGAGGCGGTAAGCGAGGAACCCAGCCGGAGCGCGCTCGGCCCGTTCCATGACTTCCTCCATGTATTTTCGCACCACATCCGGCGGCTTGACGACCCGGGAAAAGGGCTCGAGAATGGACGGTTTGTTGCTGTAGAACCGCATCGTAATGGGCTGGTAGTATTCTTTCAGTTCCCGAGGGTTTGATTGTTGTTGTTGCGAGGTCTCGCCGCCGTTTGTTGGAGTAGCAGGCGGATCAGTTGTTTCGCTTGCTTCTCCCGGTTTACTTTCCTGCTCGTTTCCTCCCGTCGGCGCCTGTTCCGGCGCCGGCGTTGATGTATTGCTATCTTTGTCCTTCTTCTTGGGTTTGGCGAGTTTTTTACTCCGTGACTTGGACCCCAATTCCGGCGCCGACTCGATCGGGAACTTGGTGTTTGGATCGACTTTGCGCGTGATTAGAAACGAGGCAATGAGAACGGTGCCGCCGGCTTGGTATTCCAGGATTGAGTATTCAGGGAACAGGTAGCGATCACCGGATCCAGCGTGTCCCGATGTGCTACTCCCGTACGGTGTCAAAGGCGAAGTGAATTCAAAGACGACCGATTTGATCGGTAGCCTCGGAGGCGCCTGTGATGGCCCAGACTGATAGTATGTTCCTGGAGGTTGAAATGGTCCGTTCCGAGCTTTCATTGGGGCGGGTGGATAGGGAGGCGGTTGATAATGTGTATAAGGAGGACCAGGGGGATAGGGTGATGGCATTGGTGAAGGGTTTGGAGGTAATGATTGGGGCATGGGAGATGCTGGAGACATAGGCCCATTAAGAGCCGGTGACGGTGATGGTGCCGGGCCAGGCGAGGGTGAGACTCCGTTGGCCACAGGCAAAGCTGAAGGACCGCCGGCCTCTGTCTGTACTGATGCCGTGTTTCCAGTTGGCGCCGAGCCGACCGGGGGGGCCTGCGCTGGAGCCGCCAAAGGTACAGCGCCGTTCGCGGGAGTTTGTGCTGGGGGTTGGGATGGAGTGGCAGGTTGAGATGATGGTCCCGCGGGCGTAGCGGGCCTAGATGTACTTGGCGGCTGCCCCTGCTGTATCTGCGCTGGCGCTTGTTGCGACTGATCCGCAACTTGCGCTTGTGGCGAATATGATTGCTGCTGCTGCTGCCGCCGCTGCTGTTCCTCTCTGCTCCGGATTATTGCATTAAGTTCATCGATATGAGCTTGAAACGCTCGTAATTGTTCCTGCGTAGCTTTGCTGGACGCAACCACTCTCATCAAAGCTTTCAACTCCGGGTTCGACGCAGCTCGTGTGGCCAGCATTTGGATGACTGGGTCAGGACTGGGCTTCGGTGGTTGCTGTTGCGGCGACGGCTGGGTAGCGGGCTGCGCAGTTGCTGGCCTCTGCACTGGGTGCTGCACAGGAGGCGGCGCCGGCCGGGGCTGTTGAGGGTACGCTTGCGGCGGATGGGGTGGCAAAGAAGGGTTATACGGAGGCTGTCGCATATGATTCGGAGGAGTGTAGTGTTGATATTGATATGGCGGGGTTGGAGGTGGAGGGCCATAGTGAACCATTCGTTGCTGCGGCGGAATCTGAACTTGAGGTTTTGCGCTTGGGTCCTTGACGGTGTAGATCATGCCATCGAAATGATGCGGCTCGATGACGATCTTGCACGGCCCGACTTTGGTCATTGAATCCTTGGGCGGATTTTTGCCTTCAATCAGCTCGCGCTTCGTCTTCTTGGGCTTCGTCCAGTATCGCTCGAAGATGCCATCGCTCAGCCATTTCTTCTTGGACCGTTCGAGGGAGAGGCTCAAGATTGCGCTTGGGAGTTCGTTAGCTCATCACGCGATCCCAGAGCAGAGTCAAGTACCTTTCCGCGATGGTCTGGTAATATTTATCAGGCAGAGGGGCGGTATACGGCTTCCGCCGTGTTGGCAAGGGCTCCCCATCCTTTAACTTTGTCGGCAGAGGTTCTTCGGCAGGCTCCGGTGTTGCTGCACGGGGTGATTCTATCAAGACAACGGGCACCAAGGTTTTCCGGCGACTCGAGGGTGTGGTTTCCGAGGCCCGGCGCTTCGCCGCGGGCTCGCGACGTTCGCGCGCGGGGAGTCTTCGTTTTTCGGCCATGACAGAAAAAGCAGAGACACGATGAGTTGAACAGGCAAAACTCGCTCAGGGAAGAAAAAATAACTTCCAAAAATGGCAAGCCAGGTACGAATATTAGTTCAAATCACGTGAAGATGGACCCGTTGCGGTTGTGTTACGTAATGTCCCCCGACGATCACGTTCGGCTCTTGGTTTATGAACGCGATTTGGTAGCGTACTGATACGCTGCGAAATCAGAATCTGGGCTGTATGGCTTGCCATTGACGCGCAATGTTCTGCTGAGTTCATGGTACCGGCAGAAACATGGTTGAGCTCGCACCGATCTTCAAAAAAGCCTACTGGACCCTGGCCGCCGGTGGCCTTGCTTATGTCCTGCTCATCTGTGCCTTGACCATTCCAAGCGTCCAGCGATAGTATGTACAGCCCCGACTCGAGTCTCGCAACAGCTGACACGCTTCAGTGCCCTGTACATGCATTGGGTCAATCCGACCCAATGGCAGGATCTTCGCGAAGTAGAGAACTTTGGCTTCTTGAGTAAAGCAAGTTCCAGAGTTCGCCTGTGGATTCGGCTGATAGTGTTGTATAGAAACCCAAGTGCAGGCGTTCTATCTAAAAACGCCGGATAACGAGACACTGTATGCATGGCATATCCTCCCGATTCATGTGGCCCGGGAACATGAGGAGCTGCTTAATGAACACTGGAAACCGGAGCCGGCAGAAGATTATCAGTCAACAGTTGCATACAAGCTGTTGGCTGAGGATCCCAAAGCCCGGGTCGTCGTGAGCTGTAATGTCTCCTGATAATGATTCCTGTGACGGGTCCTGACAACCATCCAGTCCACGGCAATGCGGCGCACATTGCATCCCAGCGCCGGCCAACCATGTACCGCATGGCACTGAGCGTGTCAACACCCCAGGACCCAGTGCACGTCTTTGCCATTGACTACCGAGGCTTCGGCCTGTCGACGGGGACGCCGACAGAAGAGGGCCTGATCACGGACGGAGTCACGTTGCTCAACATGCTCGCCTCGCCGCCGCTGAACATCCCGCCTTCGCGCATCGTCCTGTCCGGCCTTAGTCTCGGTACCGCCGTCACGACCGCCGTGGCGGAGCGGTTCGCCTTCGGCGCACCCGAGAACGCGATTGCCCAGCCCGCGCTGCGGAATCCGGAGCCGTTCGCGGGGATCATTCTGCTCGCCTCCTTCAGCAACATCCCGGACCTGCTCGACTCTTACAGCCTCATGGGCGTGGTTCCGCCAATCTTCTCCGGGTTTGTTGGATATCCCTGGTTTAAAAACTGGGCCAAATCCAAGATCCTCGACCGGTGGGAGACGAGTCGTCGGCTGGCACGGCTGACGGGCATCGCGCCGAATAACACCGACGCCGACGCAGCGCATGCCCAGCGTGCCGTTGATATCACCATCGTGCATGCCCGCAACGACGCGGAGATCCCGTGGCGCGACGGCTTCGCAAACTGGAAAGCAGCGACGGGCTTCCGCAGTACTCCGGATGGGTATACCCTCGACGACGGGAAAGTCGTCTACGAACGCATCACGGAGGGCGGGCAGACGGAGCGCCGAGTGTGGGAAAAGGAGGTTGCAGCGGCGACCGGATCCAGCAAGGCGCAAGTGAAGAGGGTGCGATGGGAGAAAGTTGCCTACGGAGGTCTGTCTTCCTGATATCCTGTTTCTACCCTTGGTTTCACTGACGATTGGTGGTAGGCCATGATCAGCTGGGGACGTACTCTGTCGCCGCGCTGGCGATTCTTCGGTCATTCGAGGAATAATTGACTACTCAATTCACCCTGGCCTGCGCTGCCACGGCTGGCTGCCGATAGAAAGGCATGACTACCGCATTACGGACCTAGGTCTTGCTGTAGAACTGGGCCGATGAATTGCCCCTGTTCTCGTGTCCAGTTCTCCTATCATGACTATTCTATGCAATATTACATTGTCAATAGAACACAGGAAAAGAGTAGAGAGTTTCGAATGACGCGCTATGACCCAACCCTAGAAGCAATAATCAGATCATCGACATTCTAACGCTGTGTACAAGTAGTGCACGGCACTTTATCTATCCCGCCATACCCACCAAATCAAGCCAACAAAATATAAAAACACGTCCCGAAGAGAAAAAGGGAATTATATCACAAGGCCAAGAAGGGGGGAGAAAGAGATTATTTCTTGTTCCGCTCAGCCTGAGCTTGCTGATACTTTTGAATCAACTCCTTCTGCAAATGGCCCGGAGCTTTCTCGTAGTGGCTAAACTCCATCGAGTACTCGCCCTTGCCCTGGGTGGCCGCACGGAGATGGCTGCTGAAGCCAAACATGTTGTTCAGACTGCAGTCGGCGGTGACGGTGAATTCGTCGACGCCGATCTCGGTGTCGTTGATGGTCGCGTTACGCTTGTTCAGCAGGCCGATGACGTCGCCCTGGAACTCGATCGGGGCGGTCACTACCGTCTTCATCAGCGGCTCCAGAACGACGGGGTCGCCTTCCATGAACGCCTTGCGGAAGGCCTGCTGCGTGGCGTTCTTGAACGCCATTTCCGACGAGTCGGTAACGTGAGTTGCGCCGTCGTTGATCACCATCCGCGTTCCCAGCACCTTGTGACCGATCAACGGGCCCTTCTCACACGACAGGTTGAAGCCCTTCTCGCAGGCGAACAGGAACTTCTCGGAGATGGCGCCGCCAACGATCTGCTCCTCGAACTTGTTCTCCTCCAGCGAGCCCGTTGGCTCCATCCAGCCAATCACGCGAGCGTAGTCGCCCGGTCCACCGGTCTGCTTCTTCAGCAGGTGGTCGAATTCGACACGCTTGGTGATCGTCTCGCGGTACGCGACCCGCGGTGGACTCGTCACGCAGTCAACACGGTACTCGCGACGCATCCGCTCAACGTAGATGTCCAGGTGCAGCTCTCCCATACCCGAGATAATCGTCTGTTCGCTTTCAGGGTCAAAGGAAACCCGGAAGGTCGGGTCTTCCCTTTGGAACCGGGCCAAGGCCTTGGAGAAGTTGCCCGAGTCCTTCGTGTTCTTGGGTTTGATCGACAGCGAAATCACCGGTTCAGGGATGAACATCGAGGTCATCGTGTACGCCAGACTATCGCTGAACGTGTCACCCGACGCGCACTCCACACCGAACACCGCGCAGATTTCTCCGGCGCCGACCCCCTGAACTTCCTCCATCTCATTCGAGTGCATCCGGACGATACGAGGAATCTTGACCTTCTTTTCTGTACGAGAGTTGAGCACGTTCATTCCCTTTCGCAGGGTACCTTGGTAGACTCGAATGTAGGTCAGCTGGCCAAAGTTGCTCTCCTCGAGCTTGAATGCCAGGCCGACGAATGGCTGCGAGCTGTAGGGCACAAGCTTAACTTGCGCCTCCTTGCGCTTTCGATCGAGAGCCATGTTGGTCACTTCCGAGGGGTTCGGGAGATAGTCACAGACACCATCCAGCATGGGCTGGACACCTTTGTTGGCCAATGCCGACCCCATGAAAACGGGGGTGAACTTGAGCGAGATTGTCGCCCGACGGATGGCGGCCTTGATTTGCTCCATGGTGGGCTCTGCCTCCTCCAGGAACAGCTCCGCAATCTCGTCATCGACATCGGCAAGCGTCTCGATTAGTTTCCTTCTTCGCTCCTGAACAAGACCCTTGACCTTTTCAGGGATCTCATCCTTTTCAACGACAATCTCTCCACGAGGGCCCTCATTGTAGATGGCCTTCATCCTGATCAGGTCAACCACCCCTTCGAACTCATCCTCCGCACCAATGGGGACCTGAACGGCGGCCGCTGGGATTTTCAGCTTGGTGTTGATCTGGTCAATGGCCTTGAACGGGTTGGCGCCCATTCGATCCATCTTGTTGACAAAGGTGATCCGCGGAACATTGTAGCGCTTCATCTGACGGTCGACAGTGATTGTCTGCGACTGGACACCAGAGACAGCGCACAAGATCATGACCGCGCCGTCTAACACACGCATAGCTCGTTCCACCTCGATTGTGAAATCAATATGCCCAGGTGTATCAATCAGATTGATATGGTACTTCTCCTCCTCGCCCTTCTCATTCTTTTTGACCCAATCGCAGAATGTGGCAGCGGACTGGATTGTGATACCCTTCTCACGTTCCAGTTCCATCGAGTCCATCTTTGCGCCAACGTTGTCGCGGCCGCGGACCTCGTGAATATCCTTGATTCGTCCAGTGTAGAAAAGGACCCGCTCCGAGGACGTCGTTTTGCCGCTGTCGATGTGAGCCTGTTTTGAATCGACATTAGACAAGACAATGCTGTTGCCTTTGTTATCGAGATCAACATACAGCGATACCAATGTTTCGAACCCGGGACAGTCGAGCCCATTCCTTCGGATCAATGTTCTGAATGATCGTCTCCTGGGAGAGATTGTCGGGATCAACCGCTGCTTGATCCATACTACAGTTCAGAGAAAACAGAATGTATCAGCGCTAGGGATTCACCCATCGAACGGCACAAGGTCAACATACATGGCAGCAGTTGCGGCAGATGCAAATCTCCTACCCTGCCACTGTCTGTTGTTCAATTCCCAAGGCGACAACCGCACGCGAGTTGCGGGCAACGAATGCAGGCTCCGACACGCGGCGCCAGAGGCCCATCGTAGCATTGTTGGGTTCTGCGCGGCAGTTGGCCTGCATAGGCCCGCAAAGGCCCGAATCTGAGCGGACCGAATGACTGCTTGCGGCCTCATTGTTGCGCACACTCTCCGACTCTCTTGCTGGTTGCAATGGTCGGATTGGATAGTTCTTTTCTTTGCGCCCTGTTCGGCGCGATAAAAAATTTAGAGATAAGAATCACGTGATCTGCATCAGGCGTGGTTCGATCGGCCGAGGAATTGAGAGCGAAATTCGCGATAATGAGGGTAACTTTGACTCAGTGAACTCATTCTAGGTCGCATTTTGCTGAACTTCTAGGAATAAAACAATACTGTACATGAAAAGATATGCCAATGCGGACGCAATGCGAGGACACGAAGGATTCGTTCAAAGAACACGACACCAACCCTTCGATTTCTTGAATCAAGCTATGAGAGAAGGGACCGGGGTTTTGATTTGAAAAATCGGGAAACTGTACTCCATAGTCGTACACTTCAGGGCGATTCGTGACGGGTTGCGAATGCTCCGAGAGGAAGAATCGTTCGAGGCCGACCAATCATCCATCAACGCAAGAACCATCATTTACCTTGTCGTTGTTTGTGCTTTGGGTTCTTCGAGCTAAAGCCAGCCATAGTCAGAACGAGCCAGTCACAGGGTGATCCCTTCTGGGAGGCCGGGGAGGTGTTTGCGCACTCACCAGATGATGTACACTCTGTTCTTGCGTCGGACGGGCTACGTTGGTCACCAAGTCAGATACCATCTCAAACTCGAGGAAAATATCCGCTAACTCGTACCTTGCATCCATCGCACAATCTTTTGACCGACGATCTTGTCTTCATTCCCCGAACCAGGGACAGCGTCATCGACGTTGCCGCAGCCTTTTCTGGCCGAGTAAGTTCATGGCCAGGTCGAGAATGGAGAGACCATGGACTCGTTCTCGTCGTAGACAGTGTGCCCGTTCGATGTGAGCAGTGCGAGAAGCTCCGTGAAAAGTTCAATGCGCTTGAAGACGAGACTATTTGGCGAAATGAAGCCGACGTAAAAAGTGAGCGAAGTAGAGACATGGTGATCGAATCCACGCGTTCAAAAAGCCGCGTGTTCACTGAACTGAGAGGGCGCTAAACGCGGTGTCCAGCCCGAGCTGATGTATTGCTGCACTCGTGGTTGCTTGCGAGTCATCCGCAAATTTATCTCCCGACCTGAATCGCCATTAACGGATTCCCACCCATCAAAATTCATGGAGCACGTGATGAGTGCCAGGATTAGTCAGCCACCTACTTAGGTTAACTAACTAGGTAGTTCCGCAAAATCTCCCCATCCCACCCACCAAGGGCCACTCTGCCCCCTTGGAGCCGCGACATCGTTCAGACAATCCGGCTCAACGGCGGGATTTCGTCCCCAACCTCGCCCTGCCTGGACGGCCTTCTCTATCTCGAGTACCTAGTCCGGAATTGCCTCAGAAACTCCACCCTACCCGTAATAACGCTTACCAAAAATTTGACGCCCCCGGTATGCACGACGACGCGGAATTCCCTGGGGGAGGTGATGAAAACTTCTGGCTCGGACATTGTGATAAGAACTTGTACGTTGGCCTCAATCTCTCACGGTTCAACGAGACAACATCTACGATCAAAAGAGGAATGTCCCTGTTGACTCGCGGCACCATTCGGGCAACACAATGTCACGCTAGAAGCCCTGGTCACGGGACTATATCCACGTGACCCTCATCTATGTCACGTGATGTATCACGTGATTACATCACGTGATCCCCTACTTTTGCACGACTCGTCACTCCACCTGTTCTCCTTTTCCTCCCCCTATGCAGTTCCTCTCATGTACATTAGGTCACCTCTGGCCTTTGCCTACGTAGACTCTGACACACGACAAAGTTTAGATTTTTGTTTTCTCGATAGTTCCAAAGGTCATTACCTATGGCTCAAATACACAGTGTTGTGGTTGAATTACGCGTGTTGTGGTGGCCTGATTACGCATGCCGCAAGAGGCTGCGCAAGAAGGCCCCAAGGAGGTCGAGTCAGCATACTGCTCCCCGAAGACAGCCAACAATTCAGGAAAATCCAAATGGTATCGGTTTGCTTGAATACCAGGTTGAACAAGCGAACGGAGAAATCTCCTCGCAAGTCCGGCGCGTTTCTGCTGTCCACACCAAGCGCGCGCAGGAAGTCATCGGCTCAGCGATGGGAGGAGATCAATGCGTTCAGATGAATGCGACCGACCAGGCAATCAACATTCTCGACGGGAATTCCCCCAAACCTAGTCAACAGGAGGCGCGTCATCGCCTTATTTACCTGCGCAGAGATCTTGTCCTTAAAGCAGGTACGGGATTCGGCAAGAGCATTATCCTGCAAGCCGTTTCCGTCCTTCACCGAAAAACCGTCACTATCGGAATCCTATTACCACTCGATTAAATTGGGCAAGAGCAGTCGGAGTACATTCGAGTCTCATCCTGTGGAGCACTGGGGCCGCAAACTTCGAACAGCCTATTCGCAATTGAACTTGCTACGAAATTGGGTAGGGACTGGGGAGTGAGACACCCTGTTTTGCGTGCTCAGCAACGTTGGATTGGCAAACCCTTGAATCGCTAAAGCAAGGCGCGAGTCTTGAACCGGATGTCAAAGTGCAGCGGACGTCTATCGATCGCCCTGAACTCCTCTACCGAATAGATCGGATTCCCAGAGGAGCCGGATGCCAGGCATTGCGATTCCTTTTCGCTGCCGATGAGAAGACCACGGACAATTCATACCGGTCAATCAGTAAATTGCCGAAAATGATTATCTTGTTCAAGAGCAGGAAAGATGCGTACCCGGCAGCAGACGAACGCCGGTCTCGAGTGGTGGAAACAAACCAGTTTTCACCACATGAAGTGACACAAGCACACAAGGTGTTTCATCGACGAACTGCGCGTTGAACGATGGTAATAGGGTTCGCGTTTTCCTCCTTGATTCCATCGCATCCGCGTCGCGAAATGGTGATTCCCTCGTTCAAGGCGTTCCTGAGGTTGGTCCTTGGTTCATGGATGCAAGAATTTTCGCTCCCGACCAGCAACTTGGATCGTTTCATCACTCAGGATCCTGAAGCTGGCGAAGTTGGGTGCGAGTCTGCGTCAACAGAGGCACTACCTTGGTCGCTGTGCACTTCATCAGGCCCAGGTACCATGGTCAGCGAGACGACCTGTTCGTCGTTGCAGTAACAGCAACACACAGACCAGGCTGGTCAAATTGGATGTATTCTCCAACGCCGTGGAGAGGATATTATGGGTAATTAACCATTTTCTAGTCTACTTGTAGTCCTTGTTATGTTGCGATGGATGGATAGATGGATCATGGATGAGAGAGGGGAAAAGGAGGGGGAGACTTAAACGAAGGGCTAACCCTGAGCGGAGTTGACGCTAGAACCTTTACGGCAGAAGCCTAGGGCTTGGATCGCATGATCATACCCTCTCTAGGCTTTGTTATCTTCTCGGTGCCCTCTTGAGGAGAAGGCGGTGTTCTTGGGCTCCTGATGAAGGTGAAGAACTTGCCGTGGAAGATATTCTGGGCATCTAACGTCGCTCACGCCACCTGCAGACTCGCTTCCACATGCTGAAGGTTAAGGACGGTATACTAAGCATCCCCCAACATGGTCGCTTGACCGTTTTGAAACTCGTCACCAACACTGTCGATCTTTCTGTAGGATCGCATGGTGGCATCAATGCTTCGTTGATGTATCTCGGTTCTGCCATTGCAGAAGGGCAGATCCTTCAACACGTGGAGTCAGTCTACGGTCGCCTGTCTTCCACGTTGGCGACGGGTGTCAGTGCATTCCAGACTGCCAGGTGTCGGTTCATTGATCCGGCGCATTTGTTTTACCCAAGGGTCTCGAAAGAACACCGCCGACGCGGCGCTCGTTCTCGTCGTAACTGGCGCCATTTCAGTCTACTTGAGTCTGGGTCCAAGAACGAGGCATCCGGATCGGTTGTCCGGCAATTCGGATTATTTTGCCGTGGATGGAAGACAGGGGGTTTGGATGGAGCATGGTACATACTCTGTACTCTGTAGGTCTACTTACCCTAGTACTGTGCTGTACTAAACGACTAGACGGTGTACGTCGGAAATACTCTCCGACTCCAAAAGAGCAGTTACTCTGCCTGTTCTCATCGGAATTCTCAAGAGGTCTGCTGTGTATATCTTATTCAGGACTTGTCGACTGTCGAGTGAGCTCTGCAACGTCAGGGTTCTTTCGGTCCAATCACGAACGACTTCAAAACGCACTCGCCAGGGTCCTGAATGATCAGAACTTGAGTTTCTTGGGCCATTCACACAATACATGCAAGCATGGAGTGGGCAAGGAGACGTTCAACGAGATGATACCGCTGATGTTTTAAGGCTACTATCGATAGACGCAATCTCCGCTACTCCCAAGTCCAGGACACTCGATGGTGTACGATAGAAATTAGGTACAGCTGAAGAAATCAATTACAAGGCACAATTGAACGGTGCTTCCAATATTAATCTATATATAAGTTACCTAGCGCAAACAGTTCCCACCGACGCCATTGAGTAGACCATATGTATCAAGCATCAGTCAAGACGAAGGAACATCTTGTAGGTCGGAGAGTCAGTACACTCCTGGTATGGGTACCCAAGATCATTCAGGAACTTCATAAGCTCGTCATTCTCAGCCGAGGGACACTGGATACCGGCAAGCACCTTGCCCACATCCCCGCCTTGGTTCCGATAGTGAAAGAGCGACACATTCTGCGACGGCCGCAGCAATGTAAGGAACTTGAGCAGTGCCCCAGGACGCTCCGGGAACTGGAACATGAACAAACGCTCATCCTTGGCGTTACTCGGCCCGCCGACCATGTATCGAAGATGGGTCTTTGCGAGCTCGTCGTCGCTGAGGTCCGTGGCGGACATCCCGTCCCGTTCGAGCTCCGCGAATATCTTGGCAAGATCCTGCTCGCGCGTCAAGGCGGATAGGGAGATACTCATGAGGATGTTGGCGACGTCTGGGCGAGAGTAACGGTAGTTGAAGCCCGTAATCGCGAAAGGCGCCAGGACATCCATGAGCTTGGCATATGCACCGGGCCGCTCGGGGATGGTAACGCCCAACAGAACCTCTTTCTTCTCACCAAGAGCGGCACGCTCAGCTACGAAGCGTAGCCGGTCGAAGTCCATGTTTGCACCAGAAGTGACTGCGACCAGTTCGCGGTCCGGATCGGGGCTTGGGTTGTCTGCAACGTATTTCTTGAGACCCGCTAGGGCCAGAGCCCCTGCGGGCTCGAGGATGGATCGAGTGTCCTCGAACACATCCTTAATCGCGGCGCAGATCTCGTCCGTGGTGACCAGGATGATATCGTCGACAACCTCCCGGCATATGCGGAAGGTCTCCTCACCCACCAACTTGACGGCAGCGCCATCCGCAAACAAGCCTACCTCTTTCAAGGTAACGCGCCGACCCTGCTGAAGCGACTGAACCATGGCATTGGCATCGTATGTTTCGACACCAATGATCTTTACCTGGGGTGCAATCCGCTTGATGTAGGCACCAACGCCGGCAATGAGACCCCCGCCACCTATACAGCAGAACACGGCCTCCAGATTCTGTAGCTTTGCCTGGCGGAGGAGCTCCAAACCAATGGTTCCCTGGCCAGCAATCACGTACGGATCGTCGAACGGTGGGATATTCGTTAGCGAATGCAACTTCTCTAATCGGTGGGCCTCTTCTTTGGCAGCGTCGAAGTCGTTCCCGTGAAGCACTACGCTACCGCCGAGCCGTGAGACATTGAGATGTTTGATCGCGGGAGTGCCGGCGGGCATCACGATGGTGGCCGGTATTTTGAGCTTGCGGGCGGAATATGCGACGCCTTGCGCGTGGTTGCCTTGATTCGAAGTAATATCCATCAGCCGTGGGTCCCGCTCGCCGACCAGACTTCCCCTACCTGCAGAGCATGCAATAACGCCTTTCCATCGCTGTTCCGGGCTCAGGTGAGCCATTTTGTTGTATGCGCCTCTCAGCTTAAAGCTAAACACGGGAAGTAGATCCTCCCGCTTGAGGAGCACTCGGCATTCCAACCGATTGCTGAGGTTGACCGCATGCTGCAGCGGGGTCTCGTCGATCACATCGTACACACGGGACGTTAAGATCAGCCGCAGATACTGCGCGCGAACATCAACATCGATCGGCGACTAGAAAATCTCGAGAGATACTCACGTCGGGATGACCGGAAGGCAGGATATAGTCCTCTGGGACTTTGGCGCTCGTCGGATTTTGAACCTCGCGCTCATGTCTTTCGTTGGGTGGTGTCGGGGCGGCGGCGTATTCGGTCAAAGAGAGACCGTTGATGTTCGGCCGGACAGGTGTGGTGCAGCCATTGTCAGAGCGCGTCTCGGACATGTCGAACGCAATTGAGGGTCAGGGCACGCCTTGTGACGGCATGTGCAAAATTGGCAATGTTAACCGCGCCGGCGAATGCGACCGACAATGCAGCTTAAATCGATGGTCCGTCGTCAGTCATTCAGATCCAAAATTTCAATGCGGCGGCGCCAGCAAGCTCAGTCAGCAACCCTAGCGTTTAGCCCTAATTTCCTTTTTAGGACGAACACCTCAGGGACCAGCTCTTGGTCTTGGAAGTTTCTTCCAGACCGCATCATATTTGCAATTTTGCTGCGCACATCATGATGATTGCGGTTGGTATTCTATTTTTAACTAGTGCGATCACATAGATGGGCGATGACCGCAAGATGACAGCAGCAAAACTGCTCAACCAGGGCTACCGAAAGAAATCTGGGGCCCGGTGGTCGGATGCTCTCTTCAATCACGGTCTGCGGACAGAAATGAAAAAAGATCGACAACAAAGACCCTCTCCAAGCTTCTTAGGTTACTGTCCTAAATAAACATCCAAGCAAAGCAGCTACATATTGAAGCATGTGGCATCAATACCGATTGCTGTCCCGTGGGATGCTTATGAAGGATTCGGACCAAGGACAAACGCCGAGAATAGGGTTGCACCCTCGGGGTTAGGGGATATGAAAGCACGTGATTAGGGTAGGAGTAAGGATCTTGGCAATGGACCCCCTGCCGCGGTCCCCCACGCTTACGAGTTGACACTGGCCCCCTGACCGCATCTGGGGATTTGTAATTTTGCATAGCCATGGCCCATGGGCGACGTTGGGCGCAGCAGAGGGAGGAGAGACGGGGAAACGGCGCCCAGAAAAATCAAGGACCTGTACGGAGTGGAAGTTATTCGCTGATTGCACCGTTCTCCTCGTCTCGCTATTGGCTGTTTTACCACCAAACCGTAGCTTCGACGACTCGGAAGCTGCAATCTCATTCTCATCAATCCAATCGATGGGGATTCGATGTGACGATGGGCAGGGTATGAGGGTAGGCCGGTAGGATCTGGCATTGCTCGGCTAAAAGCCTAAAACTCAACATTCTTCAACTGGAGCTCTACTTATCCCACGCCAGCCGCTTGCTTGACGAATTAGCATCCAGGGACCGTCGGCAATTTTCTGCAGGGATCCAATAAGTACTTACTAGGTACTGTATTGTGTTCACAGCGGTCGCCGAGATGAGCATAGCCGTTTTCCACCTCGAAGACGCTTGAAGCCAAGAAGGGCTAACTAACCTTGAAGGCATTCATCCGGCAGAGTTCTCCGCGCCAAATGGGGGCGTTGACACAGGTCGAGACGCGTCATATTCTGCGAAAGCGCAGTGACCAAAGCCCACACAAACTGTTGGCTTCCTACTCCGGCATTTATTTTACAAGTAGTCCCCGACCTCCCCGAATGGACAGCCCGAGGGCCGAGATGATCGTGATCAGATGGTGCGGCTATTATTCTCTGCCGTCCGTCCAAATTGGACTAGTCGACAGCAAGGTGCGAGGTGGACGAGCTTTGATCCCCGTGTACTTGCAGGCCTCGATGTAAAAGGGATCTGAGCTTATTTGAGAAACCTCCAGTAGTTTATAATCAGAGCGGACTCTTAAATCCGGGGTAAACTCCCCAACTTCGAGGGTGATGAACGTGGATTGATCTCTTCCCCAGATCAACACTGCGGCCCGCGTCCCGTGATCGCACGACATTTCCGCAGAGACAACAATCTCAAAGAAAGGTCCTTTGATTCCCGGCCGAATCTTCCGCCGACGATCAGGTGTCATGCCCCGCCCGAGATTCCGCGGGCGTCGCTGGAATTGGGAAGGCAGACCCTAATCTCGATTCTCGGCACACACCCGATTCTAGTAGTACTGTTACTCGTTCCTCTGGTGCCAGGACCCGATTTTTCGGCCATGAGTGAGTCGCTGCAACCACTGCTGCAGCCGACGGTTGAGTCCCAGTATCCAAATCAGCAGCAGGATCCTGCCCCGGCTGCTCCCCCATCGGAAGCGTCGGGATCCAGCACCAGCACCACCACCCCAAGCATCTCAGAGTTGCTGCGGAGTAAGCTCGAGAACGAGAACAGCCGACGGCGGCCGGCTCCTCGAGGAACAGCGGCTTATCCGCGAAAACGCGCGAACCGCGCTTGCCAGGTATGCCGGGCCCGGCGGACTAAGTGCGACAACAAGAAGCCGTCATGTTCGTTCTGTGAGAAAGTCGGCGCCAAGTGCATTACTTCGCCGACGGACCTGTCATCGTATGCGTTATTATCTATTTTCTGCAGGAAGTGAGACGGTGTCGTGGCAGCTGACTCTAGACCCGCAGGTTTGATCCCGCCAGTCTGGCCATCCTTGAGCGACTGGAGCATTTGGAGCAGCTTATCCGGGAAAAGTCGAAAGAGCCGCAGAGCCAGCCGCAACCGGAACCGGTCGAAGATCCCGGCTATGGGTACGGGTCACCGGCTCCCGATCTTCAGTTCGGGCCTGATTTGAGTACCGTGACCGTGGAGACGGTACTTGCGTGGGACGTCTTTCGTGGGCGGTTTGACGAACAGTTGGATCTCAAGTCGCAAATGCAAAATGGCGACATCGGCATCCCTGAATCGCCTCTAACGTCGCCCGTGGGCGAGACTATCCCCCTAATCAACAGCCTGGAGCTGGAATCGTGCAATCGGCTGCTGGACAGCTTTCTGACCAAGGTCCACATTGCGAATCCGATCCTAGACGTTGATGCAGTCCTCGGATATGTCCGTCATGCCTGTCTCCATGGGATTGGCTGGGATGCGCAATCGTGTCTGGTGGTAAGTTACCTGCGGTATGCATCTACTCAGAACCCAGCTAAACCGCTGTCTTCTTTGTACTACTTAGTTATTGCTTTGTGCCTTGGGCTCAATTGCAGAGGCCTTCCACGACAAACATGAGTCGACGTCCCTGATCGCGCGCAGCTCTCCAAGCTTCGCGCTGGCGAGGGCCTTCTTCGAGGCCGCCCAGAAGCGGATCGGGCTGCTGTTGCGCGGCGGAGGTGTTCTGGAGGCGCAATGTTTCTTCTACTGCGGCGTCTATCTCATGACCATCATGAGGCCAATGGAAGCGTGGCGGTACTTCGTGCAAGCCGCGGCCATCACGCAGGGCTTCGACTTTCCCCGAAAGACTATGACGCCGGAGATGATGGCCGATCTGAATGCCCGAAAACAATGGGCACAGCAGGAAAGCATGTACTGGACATGTTTCAAGTCCGAACTGTGAGTGGATCTTCTCTATCTGACCATCTAGTGCCTTTCGTTGCTGACAACTGTCCGCAGTGAGGTTCGAATGGAGCTGTCGCTACCGGGCTTTGGGCTGCACGACCTATCCTACCCAAGCTCTTTTCCGAGCCCCCCGTCAGATGACTTGGAGCAAGACTCAGCGCGGGCATGGTACTACTATCTGGCAGAGATTGCTCTCCGGCGGCTCGCAAACCGAGTACTGTACCACTTGTTCCGCAACCAGGATAAAGGGCGATTTCCTCGTATCATGGACATGGTGGAGTCGACTGCTGCGTTTGAAGCGCAGGCTGCGGACTGGTACGACAACTCGATCTCATTGTAATATATCTGCGAAACGGCACTCACTCTGGTCGATATAGGATGGCATCACTCCCGCCGATTCTATCCCTCTACACACCCGAAGAAGAAGACGACGTTCTGAAATTCGTCCTCCGCGGCCATCTCCTCGACTGCTACGAATGGATGTACTTCCCCTTTATGGCGGAGACGCTCAATTACGGGCGGCGCGGCGCGATCATCGACGAGTACACACGCAAGGGTCTGGAAATGAGTGTGGAGCGGATCCGCAAGAACAAGCCCGGATTTTACCATCGGCACCACGGCGCATGGCTGATGCTGCGCACGTGCACGCGCAGTGCGCTCATCTTGCTGGCAGCACGCCTCAGCGGGATCGTAGAGGATTTGATTCCGGATGGATGGAAGGAGGCCGTGTTGGATGCGATTGACATGCTGGGCTTCTGGGAGGATGAGGTGGCTGATGCGCGAGACCGCCGACGGATTCTGTCACTCTTGATGTCGGAAGTGATGGCTACGACATGATGTTTGATGATTTGTGTCGCATATGGAGATTTATATGTATTCTAGTTAGGAGTTGGGGGTTTATTATTCCAATGAAAAACGGAGTTTATGGTAGAGGTGTGAACCACACGATACGACTGGATAGACAGACTGAGTACTCGTGCTCGTACGGGTATTGTACGAGCCCTGGGATACGATACAGAAACTTGGGCCGGTGTAATTTACGCGGTCCGACGTCATGCCATTCTTCGTCTGACCAAAGTCCCTCTCCAACAGCCTTCTGCGAGCTTTTCCCGAGCAAAAACTCATTTCTTTACAAGCAGTTCCAGAAAAGCAGAAGCACAATGGCCGACCGAACACCGCTGCCGTCATCTTTCGAGTTCGAGGGTAACCAGTGGGTTCTTCGTCCCCGACTTTTGTACAATCCCGCGCGGAACAAAAACGACCTTCTAACAATTGGGACAAAAATCTCACAACAGACAATTTACCGAAGAGACTGGATGGCAGAAATTCAAGCGACGATTGCGAGAAGAGCCATTGATTCCTCTCGGTCGGTTACCTGCACAATTTTTCACCTCCCGCGAAAAGAGAAACCCGATGTTAACTTAAACCACTCCTCCTATAGGCTGCGCGGCAACATGCTACGCCCTCTACCGAGCCTACAAATCCATGAAAGCTCGCGACAGCGAGGAGATGAACCGCATGTTCCGCGCACGAATTTACGCGCAGTTCTTCACGCTGCTCGCCGCCGTCGCGGGCGGCATCTACTACAAGAACGAGAGGCAACAGCGACGCGAATTTGAGAAGATGGTCGAGGCAAGGAAATTACAGGAGAAGCGCGAGGCTTGGCTGCGGGAGCTGGAGCATCGCGACCGTGAAGACCGCGAATGGCGCGAGAGACACCGCGCAATGGAGGAGAGCGCGAAGAAGGCGGCCGCCGCCGCGAGTGGGAAGCTGAAGGATGCTTCGGCGGTTGTTGTGCCTTCGTCTACTGCTACGACTGCCGCCAGGACCGATGAAGATGGCGGGATTACCGACGACGAGGGCAAGAAGATCAGTAACAAGGGAGATCAAGAAGAGTCAAGTGCCCGAGGACTGGGAATCGTTGAGGCCGTCAAGGGACTCACTGGGAAAAAATGACCAGTCTTTGCCTCGTGGCCTTTCTCGTATTGTGTTTAATGTATATTGTATTAGTTAATGGTATCTCATTCCCAGCTCAATTATGCGAAGATTCTCAGGGTCAAGACATGGCCAGTTGATCGATATACCGCTTCATACCCTCGTACTCGGACCTGCCGGTCGAAAGCAGATAGCGGATCTGCGTCTATCAAGCTACTTGTCAGCACCCGCCCGGCGTTATCAACTCACCACAAGCTACATACAGCATCCTGGACGTTCTTATTGCGCTTGAACTCCGTCCTTGCATAGTCCAGTAACTCTGTACGGGTCGTCGACTTAGGTATCCCTATAAACAATCACAGCACGCAACCATCAGCCTCACTGCTTCATCCTTGTTTCCGGTCACGTCGAGGATAAATATGGGTGGTAAGGGAAACGAACGGTATATATCTCGGACAATCTCTCGCCAGAGGCCAAGGACCCGTCGGCGTTGGATAAACTATATTTAATGAGCCACCAGCCTTCTCGAATGAGATTCGGCAACGTACTTGGTCGAGTGTCAACGTCGGCTTGTCGAATCTTCGCTTTCGCGTGCTCGTCGATGTCGACGATGATGATGATTGTGATGTTCTTGATGATGCATCGGATAGTGTGGCAAAGAGATGGCGCGTTCGTTGGAGGCGTAGCATCTCAAATGTGGGTTCTAATTCACGTCGCAGAGTTCAAGAATGTCATGGATAGAAACGGTTACAACGCTGAAAGCTTCAAAGTGACTTGGGGATGATGATCTCATCTGATAAGATCGATGGCAGAATCAGGCGGTGAACAAGGCCACATTTTTGGCTTTCAATCTAGGCAGGTACTGTATTCTCAAGGGGTGGGGAGCATCAACATCGTATGTGGTAGTATCTACAGCAAAACCACCCCCATGCCGCCCCTCTTCTTCTCGTCCGGCTGATTCCTCTCATTGACTCCTCCGGCCACATGCGGCGTGCGGTAGTTGAAAAGATAGTAGTGCAGCTGGCCATCACCGGCCCCGAACTTGAGCTGCTCCAGGAAGAGCGGGTTGTCCTGCAACGTGAGGGCATTAAACACATCAAAGCGCGCCTGTCGGTCATCAGTATGTCAGATACAAATCTCAGAAAGGAGACTGTGTGTACCTTTTTAGCTTCAATCAATGCATCGTTGATCAGCATTTGCAGCCGCTCCTTTAGCCCCTTCTCCTTCTCCGCAAACGCGGTCTCCGTCGCATAGTAGTACAGGTAGGCAGCACGAATCTCAATGTGCTTCTGATTCCCAAGTACTGACGAGGTTAAGCTGTAAAAGGAGACAAAGTCCGTGATGCGATGCGTTTCTGGGTCTTCGACGACGTAGGACCACACAACCTGCTCCGGCGAGCGCTCTGGTCGATGCAGCAGCCAATGGTCGATCTCTTCTTTGGTGAAAGCAGGGTTGATGTCAAATCGTCGCAGGTACCTCTCCAGCAGGTCGTAGGTCGCGTCCAGGTCGCGCTCCTCGAGAGGCCGCAGACCCGGCGTCGCCGTCTGGTTGGGCAGGTGGTTCCGGGTGATTTGTCGCGCCTTGGTCGAACCCGGTGGGAGATGCGAGAAGCCGACCTCATACAGCTTCAGCCAGTCAAGAGCACGATGGTAGTACCGGCATGAAGTCACTGGCGTCGGCAGCACCACGCCAACCGTGTAGATCGCCTGATAGATGCCGCGCAGGTAGCAGCGTCGCGTAATCTCCCTGATGAGAACTGGCGCGAGTCGCTTCGACCGCAGCTTCTTGTGAATGCACAAAAAGTTGATCTCGATTACCCGGAGCTTGCGGCCGCGCACGCGGATCTCGCTCGGCACGCCGCAGATGGAAGCCACCAGCTTACCAGACTTGCTAGCGCGCACGCCAACGTGCCATTCCTTCTGCCATCCAGGAGATGTGAGAGCCCTAAACATCAAATGAGCCTTGCGGAGCTGTTCGCTACCGAGTCAGAGACATACCAATTCAAGAACGATCGCGAGTACTTGAACCGGAACATGGCATTGTCATCCTCAACGTAATGGTTCGACAGCAGATCATACAGTTCCGCAACCTGCTTCTCGTCTTGTAGATCCAGCGTCGACCACTCGAAGCCCTCGAGCAGCGGGTATGGCTCCTTCTGCACCTCCTCCGGGTTGATCATCTTGATCGGGCCCTCTTCCAATTCCTCGGGCTTGTCATCGAACCGCGGCACTGGCTGCGTCTGCCAGAACTTGTACGACGCCATGTCCTTTTTGTTCTTCTTCCCCAGCGACATGCCCGTCAACAGCTGCGAAATGTCCATCTTCTGCAGAGCCTCCGCCGCCTTGTCCTTGTCCATGCCCGCCAGTTCGCGGGACAGTGCGGGGTTCATCCGCAACAGAGTGTCCACCAACTGAGACGGGAGGCGTTTCTCGGATTTCGCATCGCTCGAGGACTGCTCGCCCGCAGTCTGCGGCGCCTTTTCCGACATTTTCTTCGCATCGTTGCTGCCATTGTTGTCACCGGTGGCTGCGGAGGGCGTGTCCCCGGCCTCGGGGTCATTGGCGGGGGCCCCCTGCTGCTCGGGATCGGCCGGAGCTTTGCCTTTGGTGTCCTCGGGCTCCGCCATTGTCGTGACAGTCAAGTAATACGTCCGGGGAATTTGGCACAGGTGAGTTAGGGGTTCGAGCAACCAGACTGCCATGAAGATGATAATAGGTGTCCCTTGCACCGATTGCTGCATTTAGAAGGCGGTGAGATTTGTGGGGTGGACTTGGCCGAGGCTTTTGTAACTACGTTGTTTACTACTCGTAATACCTGGTATGTACCGACATGTAATTGTACATAGGACATGCACTTCAGTTTCAAGATCTAGATGCAGTCCATGTCTAATTTCAACACATCATGTAAACTACCTATATACACGGCCATCGTAAGATGGCTCACCACCTGCATGGCTCGTTCTATCATGCCGCCGGCTTGGTCTCGATCACATCCAGAAACCCACCAACAAGGTGCAGACTCCCCGTGACTAGAACCTTGGTGTCGCTGTCGCCCATCTTTGCTTGTTCGCCAAGCGAACGGACAAACTCAACCGCCTCCTCAATGGTCCCCTTCACGAGCACTTCAGTGCTGGGGTCAATAGCCTTCCACGTCTCTGCTAGGGCCGTTTGAACGCGCAGCTTCTTGACGTCGGAGGCGTTGATGTTGGAACTGACGAGATCCGGTCGGTACCCGGCCTCTTTGTACGTGACGTTCGTGCAGAAGAGGGCATGCGTAAAAGGCTTCTTACTGCCTAGGGCATTGGCTAGCGTTTGGTAGAGGGCCCGCGCAAGAGCAACGCTGTCGCGGGTTTGCTGATTGAAAATGAGGATGCGTGGCTTTGTGGTCCACGTACTAACAACAAGCTGCGAGGCAAACCATTCTCCGGCCAGACGAATGCTCTCCATGGTATGTCCGCCGTCGATATACCAAGAAATATTTCTCTCGTGGCGAGTTTCGCACCGCCCGCCCAGCCTCGTCTCTTCCAGGCCTCTCCGGAATCTCTCTGGTAGAGGCGCTTTCAGGATATCATCCGGGACGTCTTTTGCGCCCAGTTGCCTCAGGGCCTCCCCGGCAAGGCCAACCGCGACAGTTGCGTTCGCGTATTGAAAATCCCCATCAAGGCCCAATTTCAACGAGCTTCCTTTTTGCAGCTCGGGATGGCCCTCAGCTACCACGAGCTCGGTTCCCTTCTCGGTAGCCCGTTTCCTCAAGACGTCCATGGCACTCGGCAACTGGGGCGTCGTAAAGACCCTGGCATTTGGCTTGATGATGCCGCCTTTATGCCAAGCAATCTCCTCAATCGTCGAGCCGAGGAGAGCCACATGGTCAATTCCGAGACTGGTAATGCCACAAGCCACGGGCTTAACGATGATATTTGTCGAGTCATACTCCCCGCCAATACCGCACTCAAACACGGCCGCATCCACCCCTTCGCAGAGATAAGTATGGAAGGCCATCAGTGTCAGAAACCGAAAGTACACCGGCTTCGACTCGGGACTTGACGGGTCCATCCCCTTGGCTCGTGCCGAGGCCTCCAACCGATCCCACGTCTCAAAGAAGTATTTTGCAAACTGCTCTTCCGACAGCGGCTCATTGTTGATCCTGATGCGCTCGCGCACGAAGCGCAAATGAGGCGATGTGTACAGACCGACCTTACGGACCACGGCTGACTCCAAACCTGATTGTGGCCGGGTGTACTGCGTGAGGATGGAGGAGACAAAGGCCGACGTGGAGCCTTTGCCTTTGGTACCGGCGATATGAATGGGATTGAGGCGGTTGAGATCTGACGGCTGCAAACAACTTGTCAGACCTATCTCTGAGACGTGAGATGACGAGAAGACACACCTCATATCCCAACCGCCTGAGCCATTCAATCATCTCCGGGATCGCATGCTGATTCAATACCCTGCCCGACTTGCGAATCGCTTCGACAGTGGCGAAGTTAGATTGCAGCGAGTTGAGCGCTTGAATTGCATCCTACGACATAGAATGGAAATGCATATGCATCATTATCAGTGCCCGACAGCAAGCTTAGGTTGTTGTTGGTTCAAACACGCACTTCGTAGGTCCGCCTCGCGTGGTTGCTGTTCTGCGTCGACGCTCTGCGAACCTGGCGGCTCAGTGCAGAGGCACCGAATCTCCAGGATCGCTTCATGGAAGTTAACTCCCAATTGATCCCCAACCAGCCCGTCGTGTGGGCAATGGGGTGCCCGCCGCTCAATTCAACAGAAAACCCCAATTCACATGCATCGACGGCGATTGGGGAGCCTGAGCCTTGAGGACCCCAGTTTCAGGAGCACGTGATACTTCGACAGACGGTTGCCAAGATGTGACTAACTTAACGATTTAAGAAAAAAATGCCTGAATAAATGTATTTCTTTTTAAGGTAGGTGCAAGTCTTGTCCTCTTTGGAGCTTGGATTTCAAATGTCGTCGACGATGATGCTACATAGAAACAGTGCCAATAGTCTATTCCACACTCGCGCTCCGTTCGAAGACCCAGTGAAAACTGAAATAATAGGGTATTAAGAACAGCGTCCGGCATTAAGAAGAAAGTACCGTAGGGAGTACAATGGCGCATCTGTCCGCAGTGAACGAAACGGTATGAAAGTTGCGAACGCATCGAGGAGGAAACGAAGAGGCGAGCAATCAAATATTACTCTATGCGTTTCTTGCCCTCCTCCAAGTAGCCCAGGCGTACGTTGCTGATACCGCGATGGTGTCTTCTCGGTAGCCATTTGCCGATGATCGGATCGGAACGTGCGTGGATCAGAGCATCCTGGTATCCCTCGGTGGCAGCAGCTGGGGTATTAAGCTTGGGCCAGTTCACCTATATCTCGATTAGAACGAAGCTGTGGGAGGGTTGAGACGGGAGTGGACTAACATAAAGCATGCCATGAGCAATGATGAACCGGAAGCAATAAGCTCCCACGACGGTCCAAAACAACATAAACAACCGGATTGGCCAGACGCTGGCGTCGGGCGACCGGCGCGTGAACAGAGCCATTAGAACCATGAAGACACTCGCGGCAAAGACGTAGGGCACGGCCTGGATCACGACCGGGCGACGATCAACGAAGAGAAGGAGATTGCCCAGCGCTGAATCCTGAGGGAGATAGGTGCCCAGAAACAAATCGAACGCGTCCTGTCGAGGCCCGTCCAGGAAGTTGTTACGAACGTAGCGAGTAATGGAGTTGCACAGGTCCTGCACCATTCCTGCGCGTGTGCGTTCGCCAGTTCGCGTGAAATCGGTCTTTAGCGCTCCGGTCCCCGAGTACGCCCGGGACACGACATCGGCATTGTCCGCCCATACGTTGCGGAACAAATGCTCAAACTCCGGGTCATCGCTCGCCGACTCGCCAGGGCGGAGAACACCAACGTCCATCAGTTGTCGCGTGATAGCCCATCGTCCAAGCATGCTCTGCACGACGTTGGTTCGGTCGAGGCAGTCCATGCAATTCGTCCGAACAACTCCAGTTTGTACCGTGCGGACATCCAGCTGTCCATTCGGATCTCCAGGGGTCTCAACGCCGCGGAAGTACTGTGCTTGTGCCAGGCCATCCTCAAGGCGGTCGAGGAGAAGCTGGGCGCGATGCCATTGGAGACCCTTGGTTTCGTTGTGAAAATCAAAGTAGATATAGTGAAGACGATCCATACTCTGTTTCCTCTCCTCTGGATCCAACGTGCGTATTTTCTCCTCAGTAATCGGCGTGTCCGCCTCTGAGGTCTCCGCAGGAGAGGTGATGAGAATGCGAACCAGCTGCTCATAAGCCCTCTTCACTCGCTCCTCCCGCCCTTTATGGTTCACGAGGTTGACCAGATAATTTTCACCGTAGATTCGGATCTGTTCCGCGAAATGCTTCCGTGCGGCGTTGACCGCAATCTCCGGCGATCGAACCTGCAACCGTGGAGTGTACCGCAGATTGTTGACCTCCGCCCAGAATACCGGTACGCTGCCCCGGGTCTGCACAAACGACATCACTTGTAGATCGCGACGAGAGGAATCTACCTTGCTACGGTTAAAGGACTGGTCACTGGCCAACCCGGTCAGACCACCCGTCGCGTCATTGAGGATGATGATCTGCTCCGTCTCATTGTAATTCGACACGTGGCCGGTCTCGTCGATGCCGCGGGAAAAGTATCTTGTGCCGCCACGGTATCTTGATCTCCGCGTGATCAAGGCGAACGTAAATGATGTCGACCGCACCCTAGCTGGCGTGATACGAAGCATGCCGAAGATCACGGGTAGAATGTAGGGATCCACGCCCACTTGCGGCGCGTAGCGAGTTCCCTGAGAGTCCTGGGTTCCCGAACGCAAATCAATGAGATCCGACTGGATAAACCGATTCCAGAAAAAGCGATCGTCGGCTCGTTTCCAGAGCGGGAGAGTGGGATCACTCTGAGATTGCCTCTGAAAACTGTTGGTCAGGTCCAGCGAGTATGAAAAGTACATGGGCCCTGTCCGGAGGAAATCCTTCAGAAGCCCCAGATACGCATCCTCGTCGGAGTCGCGCAACGGACGCTCGCGAAGAGGCAGGAACTCAGTCGCCGCAACCCGATAGACCATATGACCGCGGAGACGACCCATTGGCTCTGCCTTGGTGATGACAATGATATACTTGTCTGAAAGAACTCGCTGTCAGTTTTCTGCACAACAACACGTCCCCGAGAATATGAGGTCGTACCAAGTTTGAGCTTAATGATTCCCAGAATCCCTGCGATGCTGGACACACGCTTGGTTCCCAGCAGCGGGCCATCGCTGAGACGCAGATGGCCCGATGGGCGCTCGACCACCAAAATCGGCGCATCCGGCGAGGAGGGGGACGTGAAAGCGTAATGGGACGGTGAAGAGTGCAGGTTGATGTCCCTGAACGGGAGCAAAGGAGGCGCCATGGCGGAAGAAACGAGAGGACGGGCGGACTCGCAGCACACAATCGGATACTAGCGACTCAGCGCATGACGGACGGCGAGCAAAAAAGAAAGCAAACGAGCGGAAGGGAACGGCGTGGCTCAGCGCAGGGATTTGCCGGTTAGTCACCTCAAAGGCGCTCTGGATTGAGCTCTAATGGCGGAACGAGTGATCTGGCTCGGCGCAGTTGATTTACTGCCTCAGGCAGCAAAATTCCACCAGGTCGCCTGTTGATCCTCACCTAGCCTCTTATCCTGCATCCAATACGTCCCTCCAACGCTCACCTGGATAACGTCACTCCCTCTTTGATTGATTTGATTGATTCTACTCCTTCCAAGAGAGACACATCGTGCGATCATGGCCGCCAGAGCATCCGTTGGAGGCCGCCCGGGGGCGAGGTTTGCCCAGTTTAAGCTGGTGTTGCTTGGTGAGCCACTCCCCGATGATGATCCCTATCTAGTGCCTGGCTTGCGACTAACTGAGCTGCTTTGTGTAGGAGAGTCGGCCGTCGGAAAGGTGAGCGAAGAAGCGAGGGATTTGACCTAACTCAGAGCGCCTGTGCTGACGACGCCTCACCAGAGTTCGTTGGTGTTGCGATTCGTTAAAGTGAGTCGTCGCCGTCCGCACCCAGCGCCAGACACCGGGTCTAACAGCCATACAGGACCAGTTCGATGACTACCGGGAGTCGACGATCGGAGCCGCTTTCCTCACGCAGACGATTTCCCTGGACGAGAATACCACGGTGAAGTTCGAGATCTGGGATACGGCCGGCCAAGAACGATACAAGTCTCTGGCTCCCATGTACTACCGGAACGCGAACTGCGCCGTTGTGGTCTACGATATTACACATGCGGTATGCTTGTCCTGTCTGCGAGCTTATCGAGCCGATCCGCCAGACGTCTTGCTGACTCGGTTTGTTTAGGCGTCGCTCGATAAGGCCAAGTCATGGGTGAAGGAACTGCAGCGCCAGGCCAACGAGAATATCATCATTGCTCTGGCCGGAAACAAGTTGGACCTGGTGACAGAGAACCCGGACAAGCGTGCGATCGCCACTGCGGACGCCGAAGCATACGCTCGCGAGGCCGGTTTACTCTTCTTCGAGACATCTGCCAAGACGGCCACTAACGTGCAAGAACTCTTCACGGCCATCGCGAAGAAGCTGCCCTTGGACCAGGCAGGGCCGCGAAGCCTTCGCGCCAACCCGCGCCCGGGAGTGGATTTGCGACCGGAAGCCGCCGGCACCCAGGCTGGGAACTGCAACTGTTAGAGCTGCTTTCTCTCTTGTTTGACTGTTGCTCTTCTTCCCTCGATACAACGTTACTGTAAGCTACGGAATGGCAGGATGTCGTCGTCTACAGGATCTGACTTCCTCCTAGTCGCCATGCGCCGATCTGGCAGTGTGTTTTCTCTTCTTCGGGTTTCGCTCGGATGGATGGGTTGCGCTTGCATACGTTGACTTAATTCGCTTTCTCGTATATTTCCTTGCTGCCTTGTGTCATGGGTCAGGTCTTCCCGGTGGCTACACGAGGGTTTTCCTCCATTACGCAGCAATTGACTCGATATGCCCTTGTCTCTAATGTGATGTCCTGGTTGACTCGTCTGGCGTCGTCGTTTGTTGGGAATCATGTTGTGCGCTATTTGAGCATTATTCTTTTTTGTCTTCTCGTCAGTGCTAGTATTATTGCACCTGGGGTTCCATAAGCGTCGTGTGATTTGCTTAGATTCATTGAAGCTGTAGGCCAACACAGCAATAATTGCTGAGACGCTATCGTTCGGCTCATCGCTTGTTTGAATCAGTAGTAATTAGAAAGTTACTGGAGTCCAATTTGCAGGATTGTTCAAGTCAAAGTGACGAACGAAAAAAATCGGCGTGTCGAGCCGATTCGGGCCGCAATCGTGGAGAGATCCTAGTAGGCCTAGTGCTCCGACCTCGTTCCGTCATTTTGGAGCTTGTCATCAGAAAAATCTTCGCCAAACCCCATCCACCACTCCTAATCCGCTCTTGTAGGGCAGCTCCGCCATGCTGCGCTACTCAATTGCGTCGAGCCCGTATCGGCTCTCTTCGGCACTGCGCCAACGAGCTACGGCGCAATTGCTGGCAGTCCCTTTGGCCACCAGTCGCATCCCCGTGCACCGCGTATGGCCCTCCTCTTGTCGAGACCGGATTGCCCCTGGCCGCTTGTTCCGTGCTAATATAGTCTTGCAATTGTTTTTAGAGAACATTCGCGGACTCCAAGATCCCTCCTCCGACAAGCGCAACGCCTGCGTCGCCGTCATCCCAGTCATCCGTTCCCCCGGAGAACGCCCCCAATGCATCGCCGACACCGCAAAACCAGGCCCAGACTTCCCCCCGATCCTCGATAGAGCCGCCTCCGAAACAACCGGCCGATAATCCGGGTAACGTCGCTGCTCCTCCGCCGCGTCCGCGCAAGTCGGGTCGCTTCAGACGTTTCTTGCTCTACTTGTTCCTTGGCTCTGGGTTGGCCTACAGCGGTGGCGTGTACCTGGCGCTGAAATTCGACAACTTCCATGACTTCTTCACGGAGTATGTTCCGTATGGCGAGGAAGTCGTGCTCTATTTCGAAGAGCGGGATTTCTACCGTCGCTTCCCAAATGCCACTCGCCACCATGCGCCCGCCAAGGAGAGGCAGGAAGCCCAACGAGTCACCATCCCTGGCAAGAGTGGCCTGTCCTCGAGGGTTGCTGAAGAGGAGGAAACCACTGGGAGCGATCTGACCAAGAAGGGCCCCCATAACAGTGCAACGGAACCACACTCCAAGTCCGAAAAAGTGGTGAAGATGAAGGAGGACCGCGCGTCCAGGCAGCAAGAGAAAAAGGAGGCGCCAAAGCCTACTCCCCAGGAAGCTCCTAAGCAGGAGACTCCTAAAGAGGAGCCGAAACAGCCAGCGTCTACTCCGGCAAGCGCTCTCGAACTGGTGGATGTTAAGGACGAGGAGGATCCTGTCGTCCAGGAGTTGGCCCGAGTGTTCAATGACATTGTCAAGGTGATCAGCGCTGATGGTACGGGCGACAAGCATGCAGATGGCGTCGCTAAGGCTCGTAGCGAGATTGAAAGTATTGGCAAGAAGATCACCGCGCTACGAGCTGATGCTCAGCGGCAGGCCGAAGATGAAATCAAGAAGGCACACGAAGAATTCGACAAATCCGCGCGAGAAATGATCCGGCGCATCGATGAAGCACGCGCGGCTGAGATCCTTCAATACCAGCAAGAGTTTGAGACAGAGCACGAGCGACTTTCACGTGCCTATCAGGAGAAGCTCAAGGTGGAGCTGGAGCGAGAGAAGGAGTTGGCTGAGCAGCGTCTCAAGAACCAGCTGGTGGAGCAGGCCATTGAGTTGAACCGCAAGTTTCTGCTGGATGTGCATGACCTCGTTGAGCGGGAGCGCGCGGGACGACTGGGCAAGATCAATGAGCTAACCGCCAACGTTCAGGAGCTGGAAAAGCTCACGAGTGAATGGAGCGAGGTCATTGACAGCAACTTGAAGACGCAGCAGCTGCAGGTGGCCATCGACGCCGTCCGAACGGTGCTCGAGAGCGCCGACGGCCCCCGACCATTTGTCCGGGAACTCATCGCCGTCAAAGAGCTGGCGGCCGACAACCCCGTGGTGTCTGCGGCCATCGCGTCGATCAACCCTTCGGCCTACCAGCGTGGGATCCCTACCAATGCGCAGATCATTGACCGCTTCCGTCGCGTTGCAAACGAGGTCCGCAAGGCGAGTCTGCTGCCGGAGGACGCGGGCATTGCGAGCCATGCTGCCAGCGTGGTCTTGAATAAGGTCATGTTCAAGAAGGATGTCGCGGCCGACGGCGACGATGTGGAGAGCATCCTCGTGCGGACGGAGAATCTCCTGGAGGAGGGCAACCTGGACGCTGCCGCTCGA
The DNA here is from genome assembly GCF_041956625.1 of Thermomyces dupontii. Taxonomy (NCBI): domain Eukaryota; kingdom Fungi; phylum Ascomycota; class Eurotiomycetes; order Eurotiales; family Trichocomaceae; genus Thermomyces; species Thermomyces dupontii. The sequence goes on along the minus strand of NW_027192310.1, from coordinate 70,243 downwards.
GAGATGAACAGCCTTCAGGGATGGGCTAAGATTCTGAGCAAGGACTGGTTGGCGGACGTGCGTCGAGTGCTCGAGGTCAAACAGGCAATTGAGGTGAGAAAACGCCCTGGCAACCACCGTTTGGCAACACACGTTGGATTACTAACTTTCACCGCAGGTCATTGAGACCGAAGCGCGACTACAGTGCCTGCGAGTTCAGTCCTAACGGTGTCTTTGTCTTGAGATCGAATACGACTCAGAGCACACATCTGTAACCCTAAAAGATGTTTCATAGACAAGATGCTTCTTGATGGTGTTTTCCTTTGTTTGTATGAGTAGAATCATGTGCGATAGATCAGGCCGACGGGCTTGACTGTCTTGCCGTCACATTTTGAATCGAGATTTTGATTTAACTTGGGAGCTGTAGTAGGCTTCTGTATCCAACTCGGTCTGCGTCCTGCAAGAACAGCTGGTTCCTAATGTCTAGGTATTCTACAAAGCGAGCTCTACTCCGGGACCCCCAATGCTCGATGGAGGTCAAGGTGGATACATCACAGTCATCTGCTCGGCTTCGACATGCTCAGTAGTACATATCTGACATGCATTCTTAGAGATGTACTCTGCGTGACCCTCTTTAGGACCGTCGAGGGTACAAAAGACAAGCCCGACAGCGTTACCTCGGCGGCGTAGGCTGCCTCCGCAGTTGCTACAATCCTGTTTGTCAGGGAAGCTAGTGAATTGCCAAGCGTAAGCCACTGTCCATGTCATCGACCTGCTCTGGAGCCCAGTGGGGATTGCCAGAGTTGCCCGAGGATTGCATTATAGTTAGGGTTAGGGTTAGGCTGCGGTATCGAACAATGGCTGGGTTAGGGTATCATTCGAGGGGCAAGGGACTCACGATGGATCGACGAGTCCACAGTAGTATGACAGATAGATAACTTGTACTTTTTTCTTTATCTGAGTCTTCTAGTCACAAATGCTAAACGTTGTGGTATTTTTGACGGGGATGATCCAAGCATCTCCCATTTGACACGATCTGGGCTAGGGCTACCGATCGCCTACATAGTACCCTAGGCTACCGAGCGTCTTTTCATCGTTACCGGCACTCATGTGAGTCAAAATTCGACGTAACTTGCCGGAGGTTTGGTTCCATTAAAGAAAAATAAAAAAAAAAAAAAAAAAAAAAAAAAAAAAAAAACAAAAAAAAAAAAAAAAACAAATAGAACAAAATGGGCGATCACGAATCGAGCGACCGAAGCACGAAGCCTGCCACCCAGGATAGTCACCAATGACATACCAGACCTGCATACACCTGTCCCTCAGAACTTCGGGTCGGACGAATTGTTCAGCGGCACGCACGATGCTTCAGTAATAAGGAACAAGAGGCTTGCAGCTGAGCGTGTCCATGTTCTGGGTTACAGACACTAAATGGTAATCGTGACTACTACTACTAAAATAGTGTACGCAGTACGGAGTAGACTCTCTCTGTACTCTATTGATGGATGGGTACGATTCGTACGGAGGTTTCCAAGGTCCCGACACCTTGCATCTCTTGATTTTGCGGGTGAACGGAGAACTATAATTCTGTCGACACCATTCCAGACCGGTAGGCCTGTTATAAAGCATGTGCGTTTGTTGGTTTCACGGAGTCCTCACCCGACAACCGTTGCTTCATTACTCGCATAGCCTCGGCAGTGACCAAGATAGGAGTCCTTCCTTTAAATAGACGAGAAAGTACTGCATCTTAACGGCGTCAAGATTTTTCCGAGATTGTTCCCTGTGTAGTAAGTACGACGCTGATGCTCAACAATACCTATGAGGCTATCATCAGGAGATCAGTGACATCACTGGCGTATGTACGAGTAGGTGTTTTGTGGCTGGGACCAATACCTATACCCTAACCCTAAACCCTTAGATAGGCTATATGAAAATAGGTTTTCTGACGCACCACGTGGGTGTGGCGCCACGGTAGCATTTAATAGCAGCCTTTCAAGTCGTGATCATCTCGGATAGTAATTACTATGTGGTCGAGTTCGGCCAGTCGTTTAGCCGCTGAGATGGCAAGCACATCAGACGTCATTCCAGATCCTGGAGTGTCAGGCACAGCAGCCCTCGCAACCGGCGATGATGATGAAAAAAAATAAAGACAAAAGGATTGATTTGATAGTGCATAGAAGAATCCACTTGCTCAAATGCCACAGGGCCATTCCCTATTGTCCGCTAATCCAGGATCAGAAGCACTATTGTAAATGCTTTCTAGAGTCTTCTCCGGGTCCGGACACACTTGCATCTGAACCAGACCAGGTCCACGCACGCCTTCTGTATAATGAATGGTGTATTTGGATCCATCACTTGTAATGATCTTCGAAAACTCGCTCTGATCCGGCGCCCAAAACTGTTTCTCACCTCCTTTCTTGTAACCACCATAAGCACTCGCAAGCATGTCGACCGCACGGACGCCCATGTAACCCTTCTCGGACGTGAGTTCATTTATTCCTGGTACGGATAATACCCCGGGTTTCCACGATTGAATGCGGGAATGGTCAAGATAGCCCGAGTCGCGTCTCAAGCGGACAACCATAATATGCCATTGCTTGCCCTCATAGCAGATTTCAGGAAAGTCCTCTTGGTCGCCATATGCGCTCAGTCTATAGTCCCACTCGCTGCCGCAATCTTTTCCGGTGGCCCTGTACAAGTGAATTCAATATTTGTCTTGTTCGAGAGAAGTTCAGCGGAAGTAAAGGGGTTTCGTACATGAAGAATGGTGTGCTGAACTTTTTCTCCTTGCCATCCCGGAACTGGGGAGCGACCTCCCAAACTTTCGGAATCAAAGCCGCGAAGAACATTTTCCTGACCTCGTTGTGATACTCGCCCAGATCAGCTTTCCCTCCGTCGTAACGGATAAAGGCTCCGCGATCGACCATTCTCCACAACGCTTGCAGACTCTGAGTGCTTCCACTAAAAAGGTCTCTGGTATGGTTCATCTGCATGCCCAAGAAATGATCATAGACAGTGCCTAGTATACTAAATACCAAGGCATCCGTTGCGTCTCCCGATGCTTTTCTGATCAGCAGGTTAGCAGACCACTCCAAAAGATATACTGTGAGAGCATCAACTTACTCAGGGAGGTGAATCAGTCCGTAAGGCATAGCCATACCGGCAGAGAGTGCTATCCCATTCTCGATATGGGGAAACCTCTTTTCCCACTTTGCTTTCTTCGCAGCATCCTCGATATTGTCCTTTATCGTATCCAGTCCTACAGTCATAGAACATCAGAATCTGCTTATCTTGGATGAGTTCTTGATTCGCTGGCGATCGTGCAACTCACCTATTTTGGCAAAGGACCCAATTCCGAAAAGACCCAAAGTGATTAGCGGGATCAGGAGATCTCCCAGGGCGTCGAACACTTCAAGTTCTGGGGCAAAGATATCAACGAAGGTCGGAATATCGTCTTGAATCCTGTCATGAGCAAGTTGAACAGTCTCATAGCCACGATGATACATCTGATGAATAGTGTCAGCAACATCGCATACGTGGATAGAAAGGACCCTTTGGAGGATCAGATTTGAGAGGAACGAGGGAAGCACTTACTTTGTGGATGTTTGAGAACGAGTTGAGAAGCAAGTACCTTGCATCCTCTTTCAGCGCGATACTACAATGCTCATTGTGTGTGCCATCTTACCCGCAGGCAAAGTCAGTGTCATGGCACTGGACAGTCGGTGAATTGCAAGCATCATTGTCTATCTGGTAGCACCTCATATTTTCTGGGCCGTGCATCTTATCCGAAACGTATCTGCAAGTCGATCTTCTGTTAGCGAACACACTACACCTCAGTTGAAGCAAGCGGGTTCCTTACTCGACGTATGAGTACGGAGTTTGGCTCTGATTCGAATACCAGGACCAATCCAAGGCCCCGTGCAGGTAGTAACATCCTAGTTCATCCCAGACCGTTTCTGGAGACTCATTAATGGTGTCGAGGATTGGATCGTCGCAGGACTTTAGAATCTTTTCCCGAATGGTATCATTGATCATGGAGGGGGGCAGTCTGAGAAGATTAGGGCTTGAGTCCGGGTCTCCAGGAGGAGCTGCTCTGGCAATGGCCAGGCAGGTTGTGAGCAAAACCCAGAGCATTCGCATCTTTCCTCCGATCGTTATCTCATTCCATGTAGAAGAGTTGGATAGGCAAAAGAAGTGGAACAAGAAGAGTTCAAAAAAAACATTCTGAGTTGGTTCATACGGTGTTCATATTTAAAGAGATCCAACAGTCTGCAAGTCCTTGAGGCTTGACAACGAACATCTTGATCAGCAGGCTGTCCGATGACCGACTTTAAAGTTTCGAAACAACATTTAGGTTAAGTAGTTACCCATGAGTAAGTAGAGCGTGCGTTATGTTGGCTATTGATTTAGGTTAGCGGCGATCTGAAATGTACATACCTACTACCTACCTGGGTAGGTTAATACCTAAGGTTGTTGCTCCTCTGCGGTCTGCACTTCCGGGCCCTGTGCAAGCAGGGCATGTAGTTGGTCGAAGATCACCATACTCCATACTTGGAACCGTATACGGACTGTCTTTCGTCGATGTCCATTGTTGATCTCAATGAGCATTGTCGAGGCGATTAAGTCTCCCTCATTGAGAGCACCTGTAATGGCTGCTTGACCAGCGGCAGATGTTGGTTCAGATGTTGGTTCAAACATGAAAAGCCCAACCCTTCTGACCAGTTATACTGGAGAGTTGCTTTGGGACAAGCAAATGATTGCTCTTTGGGTGAGTTGTTGGGGGAGTACGGAGTACTCCGTAGTCTGTACTAGTACATATAAGGTGCAATTACTATTAGGCCTACTGGACTTTGAGTGTTGAAGTCGGATCGCCGGGTCAGACCGACAGCTGAGGATTAACAGACTTTCTCGCCGTCTGACATCCATGATAACGTTGACTTACGGTTAACCTAAGTTTTAAATTTATCTAAGTTTCAACTTTATCCTTGATCCACGCTGATGACGAGTGACGACGCCCAATCACGTCGCTATCAGCCACCGAAGTTGGGTCAGTAACGTCGGAGCGTTGCCTTTCCCCGAAGGCCTGAACCCTACGGCCCCCGCACGTCAACGTCCAGAGCCTGTACGGAGTACTACTCGTACATATGGGACTCGGAAATGTGGAGATTTCAACATTACTCCGTAGTATTGGGGCTCCTACCCTTCTCCGTATGGAGATTGTGTGTCCCAGATATCCTTATTGGATGTGCCGAGCGATAAGAAGTATTATTTGCGTCAGAATTAGCCTAAACTAAATGTTTGAGGTCGACGATTACTGTACTCGTGCTCCCTTGTAGTACTGCCTTTGTCTTTCTCGAGAGCAGTTCTTCAGACTGGCTCAATGGTCTCGTAGGCTTCTCCCGAATGCTCCTTGGAAATGTAGGTCCTAAGATCTCGGATTCCTCGGTAGAACTTACCCCGGACAATGCCCCTGATCCCATGGCCGAAGTGCTGGAGTTGATCCCCATGTTGTTAACTTGGTACTGTAGGTTAGAAATTTAGAACCGATCCATATTCTGGCCCCCAATATATATGTAATAATGTTAGCACTCCACTGTGCATAGGTACCTTCACGCAATGCCATGCGCAGCCAGTGCGGGAACTTCGGGTCGGACGAATTGTTCAGCGGCACGCACGATGCTTCAGTAATAAGGAACAAGAGGCTTGCAGCTGAGCGTGTCCATGTTCTGGGTTACAGACACTAAATGGTAATCGTGACTACTACTACTAAAATAGTGTACGCAGTACGGAGTAGACTCTCTCTGTACTCTATTGATGGATGGGTACGATTCGTACGGAGGTTTCCAAGGTCCCGACACCTTGCATCTCTTGATTTTGCGGGTGAACGGAGAACTATAATTCTGTCGACACCATTCCAGACCGGTAGGCCTGTTATAAAGCATGTGCGTTTGTTGGTTTCACGGAGTCCTCACCCGACAACCGTTGCTTCATTACTCGCATAGCCTCGGCAGTGACCAAGATAGGAGTCCTTCCTTTAAATAGACGAGAAAGTACTGCATCTTAACGGCGTCAAGATTTTTCCGAGATTGTTCCCTGTGTAGTAAGTACGACGCTGATGCTCAACAATACCTATGAGGCTATCATCAGGAGATCAGTGACATCACTGGCGTATGTACGAGTAGGTGTTTTGTGGCTGGGACCAATACCTATACCCTAACCCTAAACCCTTAGATAGGCTATATGAAAATAGGTTTTCTGACGCACCACGTGGGTGTGGCGCCACGGTAGCATTTAATAGCAGCCTTTCAAGTCGTGATCATCTCGGATAGTAATTACTATGTGGTCGAGTTCGGCCAGTCGTTTAGCCGCTGAGATGGCAAGCACATCAGACGTCATTCCAGATCCTGGAGTGTCAGGCACAGCAGCCCTCGCAACCGGCGATGATGATGACTAGTACTAATACTCCGAACATAACATGGTCAAATGTTCCCTTGAAGGTTTGCGCAGTAGATACTACAATCCAAGATCGTGCCAACGACAACGTTTTGGCTGATGTACAACAGTTGCAAGACTTGTTCATGAAGAACATTGATTTTCCACTGTCTTGCGGCTGCGGAACACCATACTATCGCCTGGTGAGGACATATTTCCAGTGAAACTGCGGACAAAAGAGTTGGCAATTGACGTGTGCTCCGAAATGTCTCCTCTGGGAGCTCAATCCATCTTTAGTATTTTCAATATGCTTCGTGCTGTTTATTCAATAAAGGGGCACTATGGTGCTATCATGATGGTCATGAACGCTGACTCCTCGGTTGATTCTCCTTCCTGGTGGATGAAGGTGTGTCTAAATAGCATACGCAGCAAATCAGGCACTGGTACTTGGAATGTGAGATACTCTGTTGTAGCCATTCATCACAAACCTTCTCAACTCCTCAACTCACTCCTGTTCTCATCCCAATCTCTTTCTGTTAATTTGCAACTATATGGGGCACGCGACCCTCAGATCTCAACTGGTGGCACTTACAATAGGCCTACTACATTGATTGGTATTTGAATTCAAAGATTGGCGGTGTTGTACGCCACTTCAGTGCAGTCCCGTTCGAGATGGCGCCTGCCAAAGAAGTTGATTTGAAGTTCTTGAGCTGGGAATTGAACCAGGGGCTGCGGCGTTCATAACTGGTAGGCCTATACGTGCAGACGAGCGTACTTGTACACCGAGGGAAACCCTTAATATTGAAGATCTGTACATTTACGGAGTGTGTAATTACGACTTCCAGTTGCGCCACTTAAGGCGAATTGTACTCCGTACTCGTAGTTGCTTCCAATCCATCAGCCAATAAGAAGCTGGATTCTCACGTTCATATTATGTTGGCTGACTTGGCAAGTTGGCACAGAGCCACAGACTCGGAGCCTCTGCCTCAGGCTGCGCTTGGCTCAGTTGGTTACCTTTCTTCAGACTTCAAATGAATAATGAATTATTAACTTAATACGTATTTAGGGATTCGCTTTCGGGAATCTGCGTATTGCGTACGGAGTACTGAGTATGTGCGTGGAAATCTCTTACTGTACGGATAGAGGCGCCGTCGGAAATCAAGTTACATTACGGAAATGCGAAGTAACTAACGCAATAACTCTACGGCGGATAACCTACACAATACACGAGTTACACGAGTTACACGTTTGGTGTTTGTTGTTTGATAAGTTTGCCTTGTTTGATCAAGGACCTCGGTATCTCAACTCCATGACTGAGCTGTGTCGCTTGGATTCAGGGCATAAGGAAGAACCGCCATCTTCAGGATTCTATGATCTCGGACGCAGATTAGTCTAACTGTCTTGAAGTGCACCGATGATACGCTTGCGTGGCCGCTCAGGCAATGACCCTGTCATCGAGTCCGACATAAGCATACAGACCACATTGCACCAACCTCAATAGATAGTACTACCAGTACTATCCCACGCCGATGCCGAACCACCGCCATGATGTGTTCCGTTCTAGTCATTCACCCTCTTTTGATGATCATCACCGATCACCTCCATCGACCGGTCACGCGGTGAACCCGAGCCGTGCGGGCAGTACAAGGAGCGCCAGCTCGCAAATAGACGCAACGATGACTGACAACGATGCGATGAGAATTAGGCAGATAGAACAGAGGGTTCTCGGGCAATCTGAGGGTAGCGGCGCATCGAAGACAAAGACCAAACCGAGGAGAGTGACGTCTGGTAGTTTCTTGCTGGACTCGTCTCCTCTGTCATCCAGAAGGGCAGCGAAGCGCGGAGCTGGGGTTAGAGATATCGGGACGAAGCGCCGGTCTGCTGCAGCTCCAATCCAGGAGTGGCGAAAGTCTTCCGTCGGGAATTCGTCCCCAAGGACCACAACGGATGCCCCCATGACAGATGAGGTCGGTCACCGGTCCATCGAAGGAACGGCGAGTGATTCGGGCCCTCGTGGTACGAGTTCATCTGCTGGAGAAGTAGACACTGGGATATTGAAACTGGCCATGTATTTGAGCGAATACCGGCGAAGAGGCGTTGACCATGCATCGGACGATCTTCAGGGACTTGCTGGTCCCTTGGGCCCTTCCAACCGTCGGCATCTGGAAAATGCGTCGCCGCGCATTGGGGTGGACAAGCGAAACGATTCAGAAGATGGAAGTGCAGTCCCATCATTATTGCCGGATCAGATCGAGCGGGATTGGAAGATTCCCCGCGAGTTCTCAGAGGCTACCCTTGCCAGGGCTGAAAAGGCTCGACAGCACTTTGAACTGTTTTCTCTATATTTGAGGCTCCTTTCATACCTGCCCCCCCTTCGCCATGCACATATGGATTCTACGTCAGCTAGTAGGCAAACTGGTCGAGTGTACAATCCTCTGCAGGCCATCCGCAACAGAAGAGTGCGTTTTCGAGAGAGACTTCACCTCGACGTTGAGACGGAAGGATGGGGGAATGTGGCCAAGGTTCAAGAGTGGCTGAACTCTGTCGAGCATATACACGGACATAGGGACGGGTATAATCCTGATCAATGTCTTAAACTTCCACCATTCAAAGATCCACGGCGAGATAGGACAAACACGGACAATGATGGAAACGTTGGCGCATCCCCATCATTAGCAGCAAAACAAACTGGAGGTTCTGGACCGAAGCCTCAGAGACCGCGATTCGAATGGTCCATTTCGCCTAGCGAACTCCTGGCCGACGCTGCATGGCTCGAGCAGGATCACAACAAGAGCAAGATTGTCGACAGAGATGGGAACAAATTATATCCCGATCCTACAAAGCTGCAGCATGTTGGTATCAATATGGTCAACAATGAACAACAGACTCCCGCCAGGCAGGTCGCTGGGCTCGAAACATATGTATCATCGGATGGAAAACTGGCACCGACTCCGGTCCGAGTATCTGGCCATGCAAGCCATGAAGGCAGTTCTACCAGATCCCGCCACAGACGGAAGTTACGGAGTGCCCTCCACATGCACCAGAGCCCAAGCAGCTCAAGCGGAAGAGACCGCAGCCATCGGTGGATCCGTTCACCGAGCTTGTCCAGCTGCTCGAGTACCGATAGCGAAGCTTCTCGCGGGAGGTCGCGGCAGACCGATTGGGAAAGACGGCTCACTAACAGACTGGAAGCTGCCATTCATGCTGGTGGAATGCCCGATACCCTGGGACCTCTTCTTCCTCAAGCAAAATCTGGCGTGGATGTACCGGGGTCTGTGGTTTCCGGCAACACGGATTCAGGAAACGTTCTGGTGTCACCCACTCCAAGCATACTTGGGAGGGAAGATATGAATCTCTCTGTGGACATCGATAGCACGGCCCCAAGTTCTCCCATGCAGGGTCCAATATTTCCCAGTATCACTGCCAATTTGTCACCGCCATCTAGCCGGTCGCCCTCTCCTCGGAAGCGACTTCCACGAGTCATTGGGTCTCTTCAAGAACGAGCCAAGGGAAAACTCCACAACCCGTTGGAACACTTCCAGGCGGTTGAGGAGAGTTGGCCAGAAACGGGCCACCTGCGTACACGACCGACGCCGGAATCGAGGGACAGCGATCATGGGCGGGCCTTAGAGCCAAGTCCATTACCGGCAGGATTAGCCTCAGAGGAGTCTTCTCCACAACAGCCTAGTCAAACTGAGTCAAAACTCCGCGGGCTATTAAGAAACACTAGGATTGCGGAGATTGTGGGCAGCGAGGTATCCAAAGTCGGTGATTTCATATGGAGGAAAGAGACAGGTGGGCATTCCAGACAGCCTTCCTATGCGTCCAGCGTGGTATCGGACCGCCACGACTCCGACGAGGAAAAGGCGGACGTTGACGCCGGGGTTGGCAAGAAGATTCGTTTGCGACGCGAGCAAACGGTGTCTGACGCGGAATCGCGCACTAGTTCGTCAAAACCGGGCAGGAGGTTTACCAGGCCAGTGCCCTTTGATTCAACAACGATGCAGATGCTGAAGTTTGGTTCAACTGAGGAGAGATTGGGGCATGAGATGTCCGAAGACCGTCGGCAAGTGGACGATCGCTCTCATGTTTCTCCTCTCTATGACGCTCCTCACACCGAGGGTAGGAGCACCAGCATCGAAAGTGCACTTCCGCAGTCGAGCAGCAAAAAGCTCGATGTCGATGAGTCTGCGATGCCGGGGCCCAGCCAAGTCAAAGGCTCCGATGTACCCCACAAAGGTGCAATCGCATTAAAGCGACCCTCATTGAACCATTCAACGTGTGATTTGAATCTGTCTGAACAAAGCATTTCTATCTCGGCGAATACCAACTTGTTCGATAAACACGAGATCCAACGGTGCAGAGCCCTCCTCCTGTCATCCGGGATCAAGGCCTGGGCGATCACGAATCGAGCGACCGAAGCACGAAGCCTGCCACCCAGGATAGTCACCAATGACATACCAGACCTGCATACACCTGTCCCTCAGTTGCCGCAAATCAATGCATTCGACTATGCGGCGCACAACTTCCTCGACCAGTTCGAAGCAGCCAAGACAAATCTGAACAAATCTCTTTCCTCACTTACAGACTCACATTTCACGCCACTGCAGCGAGATATCGACGCACTGGAAACCATGATCAATAAATCCCTCAACCCACGGGTGCGGGCTGCTGCCAAGGACGCCGAAACGCTGGGCACGCAGCTCAACACCACCAGCACCCTTGCTATCAAACAGCTGAGCGACGCTTTGGACAAAGGACTCCGCAAAAGAAACCGGCGGGTGCGCTTCTTGCGACGTGTGGGTTTTGTATTGCTTGAATGGACGTTGGTAGGAATCATGTGGTGGGTTTGGCTACTGGTGATGATCTTCAAGGTAGTCAGAGGGATTGGCAAGGGGTTTGTAAGGGGTGTTCGATGGGTGCTTTGGATGTGATTTCTCTGTTAACTTTCGTTGCCGTACTCGTTGTATTATTAGCTGAGATACCCCTTAGTTGCATTCTCCGTACTGTCTCGTCGCTCTTTCGTGGCTCTGCCTGATTATAAAGTCGCCCAGCTACGAGTATAGAAGTGATGCCATATGGGCGGGACATCCTCCACTACTTTGTTGAATAGACTAGAGGGGTACACTAAGACCGACTATCCGTACATCAGCAGCTGTGAAGGACCGCAGGAGCTCAAGTTTCCGGCCGGGTGAACTTCCAACGCAAGCGATCTGGAAACTCCTCCGTCATCTCGCAAAAAACGGGGGTAGCTTGCTAAGTTCATACATGATTCCAAAGGAAGGTAAGGGCAGTTCATCTGCAAGATTCCAGAACTTGATCCTTCCTTTGACGAGGTACAAACAGTTCATTTCTGGCCTGGGAACGGCGATGTCGTTGATCTGAATGAAGGAGTCACCTCGAGGCAAGCCGCTTCTTCTTTCGTTTTTGCACAGCGGTTGGTCAGGGGAGGTGCACCAAACATACACCTCCTTACCGGCTTCGACGAGTTGCTTGTCATCTTCCCAGTCGGTGCCCTGAGGCTTGAACCCTTTGATATGGAGGCGGTTCTTGGTCTCGAGGTAGACGTTCGCCTTGACGCCGTTCTCGAGATGCGTCAAAAGCACCAACGACTTGATTCTGAGCTTCAACTTGATTGTTCCCTTTGAGTGGCTGCCAGTGTGAGATATAGACTCGGGTACTGCTTCGTCGTAGAACCACTCAAAGTCGGTTTGGGCCTTTGTAGTGGCGCCGGCTTTGGGAGTGTCGAATGTTTCGGGAACTGGATTCTGAGTCCCGGACCCTTTCGTCGCTGTTTGGTTGGCCATTTTGTAGACCTAGCTTTAGCAAGGAGAACTGAGAAGTTATGTTTGACGTTCAATGCTTTGAGATTTTCCAGCGTTATATAGGAGCTTCGTTTCTTTTCGCATAAGTCATTATCATGGAAGAATCACATCTTCTCTGAGACTTGGAATTGACGTTGACGTTGTGGAACGAATGACACGCTACACAGCATGTAGTGTAAATACTAACCATCGCCGACTTGCAATTCGTCGACCCTAGGAGTCACGATGACAGTCTAGTCAACTCGAAGGAGGGAGTCGGTATTGAGGCGCAGCGCTGTAGGCTACCAGCAGTTTCCAGTTGTATATAACAGCTGCTTGATGGATGAATTTTACCTCACGGCATTTATCATGTATGTAGTGGCACTGGACTATGAGTTGAGCTTAGCCTACGAATCACTTGTTTCCTCTATCATGAACACAGTTCGGTGTCGACTGCTTCACATCAGCAAATGAGTCGACATACTACTCAGACTACCATTCGAGTCACTATGAAAGTAGTAACCAGCAGCCACATGGACGTCAGGTACCTTAGTAGGTTTTCTCCACCTTAAGATCAAAGCCCCAGCCCAAATTCTGATGCTTCCTGAAATCAACAAGTACTCGGAGCTCTTACATCAGAGAACTTTGTTGCGAGTGTTTCAGCCTAGAGAATTTTCCTTGACGATCTTCACTGAAACATCATGTTGTATATGTACGCTTTGAATTCACGTCAGAGCCTAAGACGTCACCGCCGTCCGTGACAATTAGGGCTAACCTATCTTTACCCTAAGCCTACATCTATGACCATTCACTGTCAGGAAGAACAAACTTCAACATAAAATCACGACTCAGCATCTACGTCCGATGATTTAGAAAGGCTCGAAAAACTTTGAACAGTTTTGAAGCTCTTGCTTCCGACAACATCGTCCGTCTATCTTCCGCTAGGGAGAACAGCTGCCGGGGCCACACCAAACGCCCAGGCAAACTTTACCCATTATCTCAAATTGTCTATGACTGTCATCCCCGCGAGACACCCAACTCGGACATTATACTTTCTCTACCCGCCAATACTCGTGATTCTGAGGGGAATTTTGTGCGGTTTCTGTTCTTCACATCACGATTGTCTCTCACAAAACTTTCCCTCATCTATCTTGTTCATCTTGGACCTTTCATGGCTCAGACATTTCTATCTTGACACCAACACTATGTTTCACGCAGAGATAACCACTATCTCATCTACTCTGTCGTCCTTTCAAAGCAGAATGCCGCCTACAGACGACTCAGTTCCCTACATCTCGCCCTACCCTCGCCCATCTCCCCCCTCCTCGCGCTTGCTGTCCTCATCCCCATCTTCCATGGTCGTCGAGTGCAGCGATACCGAGGACGAGGAGAGGATGGTGAGTAAGAAACAGGAGATCGCTGCCCCCGCAACGGCGACCAGTACCATGAACAAGCAGCATCCGAATGATGTCTCTTCGCTGCACCAGCAAGAAAGCCGCATTCCTCGTCGCCGTCGGACCTACCAGTCGTATCTCCAGGACATGGACGAGCCTCCTCTCGAGTTCCCTTCATTGCCTTACACCGCACCGACGCGTCTCTTTCCACCACAGGTCCCTAGGCCGAGGATTCGTCGTCCGACTGCCGCTTCACGCACCGTACTATCCGCTCAAGGGGAGCATGCAACGGAGACGACAGTGGCGAAGATCACCATCCCGACCTCGCCTTTAGTGGAGCAGCCAGAGCAGAGGGTCCATTATTACTCCAACGCCTCTCGGGAGGACGTGGTGGAGAAGGAATCTGCGTGTCATTCCGACAGTACCAGCCCCGCTTCTTTTACCGACTGGCATGATGTCGCGCGGGACTTTGAATTCGATGCCGAAGCTCTGTTCATTGACGAAGATGAAGTTTCTCTCGATGAAGCGTTGGTGGAATGTCGGCCGCGGACTCAGCTCCAACAGAAGCCTCGACGCAAGGGTATGCTCGGCTGCGTGAGTGGTTGGTTCAGTGCGAAGAAATGAGATGTGTCTTTGATGGTTCTGTGAATTTCTCATTTGTCCTGTTGCTACGAAATGTCGCCTGTGGATGAACTGTGTCCGTCGATTGGCCTACGTGCCAGGTGATTCAGTTCAGTTCAAAGGGACATCATGCCGATTAGACTGTGTTGATTCTGAGCTTTATAATGTTTGATAATCAAAAGCTGTCCATGGCAGTCTTCTCTTCGCATACACTCTCCTCTGTCAATGTGTCTGAACACAGAGTCACTTCTTTCTTCTGGGTCGATCCAAAGAACAAATTGCGTATACTTCGCCGCGGTTTCACTCCACTTTTTAGCTCCCTCGGCTTCTTCAGAGACTGTTTCTTCTCCATGTCCAACTCTTGTTGATACAATGACAATTCAGTTTGCATGTAGCTGATCTCCTGCAATGCCGAATCCTCGGGACTGCGAGGCAGACACCCCCGCAGAGTCGACGGCTCATTCGAAACGAGTTTCTTCCAGAATCTCTTCAATGTTTTACCTCCCCATGTACTCCGGGAATCCGGCACACTCGGAGGCGTCGGCAGTGTGTCGATACTATCATAGGGTGCATATGCGATGCCAGCAGGAACGCGGTTGTGAACTTTACAGACATCGAACACCAACCGTGGAACAGACAGCACATGCTCCCCACTGGGTTGACGGAGTTGCCGACTCGCTTCCAGGCTGTGGCTACGCTTCGGAGGGGTAATGCAAAACCCTCCTCCTGGGAAGAATTTTGACTGAGGATACCGCTTTCGATAGGTGACCCAGCGGCGTTCGAACGCGCCGAAATTGGCTGCCAAGGTAACTGCGCAGAGAGGAAGAAATTTTATGTTTTCCAACCCGTCCTTCACAATGTTAACGCATCCTGCTGGACTGATCGCTTCTGACAGCCGAAGCCGGGCGCAGAGAGCCCACATGTCGGCGTACAGGCGACAGACAACGAATACTTCGCCGTGTCTGAGCTGAAACTCGTCCTCTTGGACGACATCCTGGTTCAAGTCGGTAAACGAAGGGTGGACACTGATGACCAGAGAGCCCTCTTCGATCACCCAGTGCTCGTTGTAGGGCAGCCGAGCATCTCGGTACCACTTCAATCGCGCGCAGTTTGTAGCCGGAGCCTGGGACACGGGACAGGGCCGCCGAAGACTTTCCGAAGATCCAATCCGGTCATCCTTTTGACGATTTGTTACAAGACTTGGAGTCGGCGTTAAGGTATTTGACTGACCACGTTAGTGTTGGATGTACATTCTGCGTGGTTCGAGAACGGAAACCTACAAATACTGCAGGCTGAAACGGCTCCCTAGGATCCGAGTTCTCATCGGAAACATGCGCCGCATTGACAATCAGCGGCTCCTGCACCCAGGTAGCATTGAACGACTTGAATTGCTTCTCAAAGCCAGATTCCTTCTCCGAGGCACTCCGATGCACCTGTTTTGGGATTTTGATACTCTGTGATACCGGCCGTCTGCCGCACCATCTGCCCTGCTGAGAACAGAATCGGCACTGATCGCAATACTCGCTCTCGCCGTTCTCGCCGTACAGATATGTATACGATAGGATGTCAAGGCCAGGGACACGGTCATACGGCGCTAGCACCGGTGGACGATGGAAATACTCTCCGCGTCTGCGGGGTACAGTGGACAAGCCGGTGTCCAGGCCATCAGACTGCTCGTCGTCGTCACGGTTTGCCCAGTCACAGTGGCACCTCAGCCGAGGGCAGGTAAACTACTCAGCTGTTAGGGGGGGAGCACAATGCAGCATGGCGTGGGACAGACATACTGCAGCATCATCCTCAGTCAGCTTGCTCGAAGATGCAGAAACACTGCAGGGACTGGGGCGACGGGGCCCCTTTGCATAATTGGTGATGGTCTCCAGCGGCATGGCAATAATGTACTCTTGATCAATACATTATAAGAGCTATGGCTGCTGAGAGTTGACACAAAACAGGTGGCGGTTTTGAAGCGGTTATATACAATCACCAGGCATTTGGCAGCCGAGGAAGGTGCGCGACTGCCTTTCTGGATAGTGGTAGCACTATCCAAGGAACCTCTGCCTCAGGTTCAATTCATCCAGCAGATCTCTTCACGCTGCGGTATTGATCCCGGAGAAAGTCCTCAACTTGCTCATCGCTAATCCCGTCAGCATTGGCCTTGCTGCCCTCCGATGCATAGCCCCGACGAGTCTCACTGCCTCCCGAGGTACCTCGAAGGGTAGTGCTCACGTAATCGACGGCTACGAGTCAGCAAACCACGTCAGATCACAATGGGATGCCATGGACAGATACTGATAACGTACCATTCTGGAACCTTTCGTTTGCCGTTGCGTGAGAGACGTTACCGACAGTACTATCTAAGACATACTGCGCTGTCTCTGCAATCCGGCTGGTCTCTACCGTGTTGGGATCACGACTGTTGCTTCCGTTGTTGGTCATGCTGGATGCTTTTATAGGTATCTGATCCAGTCGTTAACCTCCTGCGGAATGGCAATCAATGTCTGATCATGGTCAGCTGCAGAGAACGTGTCGAGTTTCCTACGAATTATGCATTCAGATTTGCTGCCGGATAATGACGTCATTTGGAATCCCTAGTTAGAACTGACCAAAGCAGCATTCCAGGCTAATTCCAGGCTGGGCATGGGATCTTGCTGCAAATTGTTGGAAGAAACCCTCTGTGGGTGCCAGGCGTCACTGCACCAGGCTACCCGGCTCAAGGTCTTCGTGTTTTACCTTCCTGTACGGGTTACTCGTACATACTATAATGTGATTTCATAACGGGATTTCAAGAATCACGAGAATCGCAGACGTTCTTAGTTCATACAGCATTTCTGGTCCTGGAATTTTGGCAGATCGCCCGATAACTAGAGTCTGCCGTTCTGAGCGCATCTCTCATCAATCAGGACTCTTTTTGAACTACAGAACAGACGACTAAATCTTGTCAATAATGGCTTTCGATTGCAGGGAAGAGATTGGAGATTGTCCTTCAACGCCCATCACGGCTCGATGAGAAAGACGGATCATTGGCCTCTGCTGCGCACTAGAAAATGAACCAGGGAATGGACGGACAATGTAATGAGGCAATAGACAGTCGGAGAACTCAATGTTTGCAGCAATCGGAGAAATTGCAGCCCATGTCAGTGAGCACCATTGTCCAAAAGCAGTTGCCTAATCTCCTCGTGTCAGGCATCAATAGCAGCTTGAAGAGCATTTCCGTACTGCCCACCTTGTGCAATGACATCAGCACCTCTGGCCAACAGGAGCTGTACTATCTCCGTGTGGCCTCCATGACAAGCAGCCTGAAGGGCGTTTCTGTAGTATCCACCTTGCCTGTTGACCTCAGCGCCGCTCTCCAGCAAGAGCTGCACAATCTCCTCGTTGCCGGCCACACAAGCAGCTTGGAGAGCATTACTGAATTCTTCATCACCTTGTGCATTCACATCAACGCCCCTCTCCAACAGAACCTCCACTATCTCCCTGCAACCTCGGCATGAAGCTACCGAGAGGGCATTGGCACATTGGCTGCTTTGTGCATTGACTTCAGCACCTCTCGCTACCAGGATCTGCACTACCTCCGCGTGGCCTTCATGACAAGCAGCCTGGAGAGCATTTCTGTGGTATCCACCTTCTGCTTTGACATCGGCGCCTCTCTCCAAAAACACTTGGACCACTTTCTTGTGGCCGCCATCAGATGCAGCCTGAAGAGCAGTGCCATAGTGGTCACACTGGGCATTGACATCAGCCCCTCTCTCCAGTAACACCCGGACCACTCCCTCATTGCCCCCATGAGACGCAGCTTGAAGAGCGTTGCCGTAATGGCCACACTGGGCATTGACATCAGCGCCTCTCTCCAGTAATACCTGGACCACCTCCTTGTTGCCGTTAGCAGAGGCATTCTGCAGAGCATTGCCATAGAGGCCACATTGTGCATTGACATGAGCCCCTCCCTGTAGCAGCAGTTCCACGATCCCCTTGTGGCCCTGATCAGATGCAGCCCGGAGAGCATTGTCATACAAGCCACCTTTTGCATTGACATCAGCTCCTCCCTGTAGCAGAAGCTGGACGATCTTCTTGTGACCGCCCCAAGACGCAGCCTGGAGCGCATGCCCAAGGATACCACCTTCTGCGTTGACATCAACATCTTCTTTCAACAGTAGTTCTACCGTGCGTTGGAGGCCGGCTAGTGATGCGTAATACACTGGAGCTGCCAACGGTGGTCGATCATTTAGACAAAAAGAAACCACATCAAAGTCATAAAGATTGCCCCAGACTCTGTACGCTCGGTCTCGATGGAGGAAGAAATCCAAGACCCTTTCCTGCACATCCTTCTCAATCTCGACCGGCTTCGCGTGGTCCATCCAGTATTGTGCAGAGTACCGCGCCAAGGGGAACCTTGCCTGGATTTCTGAAACTGGAACCTGGTCATCCAGATAGGACAGGTATTCCAGACACATCTTCAGCATCCTAACCTGTGATTCGGACATGTTCAACCGACCCTGCCATTTGCCTTTCCTTTCCCGATGAGTACGGAATTCCCTCGCCGTTTAATGGATGAATGACAGCTTTGACTCATGCACGCTGACAAAGAGTCCAGAGATTTTTGACCGTGTTTTTGAAATTCTCTCTCGGCCACATACTAGACTCCAAGGCAGCAGGGGAATCGAATCCTCTCTTCTTCAACGCTAGCGCCAGAGCCGCATTCGCTTCATCGAGGGTCAATGGACGTGCAGCAACCAGAACAATCTGGAGAAGAGTTTCCGTATGAAGCTCATTCTTGCTTCTCTCCAAAATCCTCTCGTATGCCTGTGATACCTCGGAAGGCAGACCAGACAGAAGTGTTTCCAAATCCGACACTCTGCCATACTCACTTGGGCTTTTCTCGATGATGTCAAACGTGAGTGCAGCCACAGGTATGTGCGATGCTCCATGCTCTTCAACTTCTCTGCAATCTTTCGACGGTCGTCCTCCCCAAAATCACACGCGATCTCGTCCACTCTAGCATCAATGACTAGATTGATCTCCTTGCTGATCTGGTTCGACTTGTCGTCGCTGTCAAACGGAATATAGGTCATGATGCGGGAAAATCTGTTGAACGCCGCCACCAGATCATCGTATGGACGACTGGTGATCAGGAACTTGACCCTTGGCCGTGGACGAGACGCCCTCGACTGCTGTTGGTAAAACTCTCGGAGTTTATTGATGAGCTACTGCCTGCTATCGTGATGACATTCATCCAGCGCATCGAGAGCGCAGACAACTTCTCCAGCATCTGGAGACTTGACACAATTCACGAGTATTCGCCACAGCTCTGACAAATTATCTGTTAGACGCTTGCCGTAATTCTTGTGACTGGGAAGTGCATGTTGAATCAAGCCACTTGTAGGTGTGTTGGGAATGAGCTGATGGAGTATCGCACACAAAGCTTTAGGCGCATACATGCGTTCATCATCTCCGTCCTTGAAGAAGAAATAGCATATCGTCGACGTTGCGACATTCGTTGTTAGACGGCGTTCGTCAATCAACGCCCGCGACAGGACTGATTTCCCGCAGCCAGGGCCAGCTGAGACCCAGAGAATGCCAGAATCGCTGCTCCTCCACTCGAGGAATCGGTCGTCTTGGAGAAACCATTCGCATGTTCCTGGTACCCTTGGCGGGTTAAAGTCCTTGTAACCTTCATAATCGGCAGCCAAATCCTGCAAAAGAGCTCTCAGCTTTTGGTCATCACTGAGCCTCTGGGTCTCTCTCCGACTCTCTTTCCAAAATCACACGAATCTCATCTAGGATGATTTGCGACTCCTGCATCTTTTGTAGCTCCATATCCCTGCTCTTCCGAACCTCCTCTACTTCGAGTGGAGAGATGTAGCCACTTACCGCTCACTCAGGCTCTCTACCTCGGCTGATTTCCCATCCCAGTCGTTCCAACTAGCAACATTCTACCACGCCCTTGAGAGTTGGGCTTTGGAGAGATGACAAGTAACTCGAGCCTGGTACTCAAGTATATGCGAGTAGAGCTTGATGACTGGTTCTAAGAGCTCTTAATACGCTTGTCGCCGCGAGGGCTGTAGATATGTCTTTTCAACGATTTGCCAGTACACCTGGACATCACAAATCAAATTGAGACCCTTCAGCATGGACTCATTTGCTGCCACACCGCTATCGAGGAGCTGCAAATAGTCAACATTTGGTATGATGTATATCAACACTTACGTACTTGGGTGAACCTACCAGGAGAACCAGGGAAACACCGGACCATGCCAATGCTGCAAACGGCTGAGAGCTGACAGCAGCTGAGACTATGGAATCGGACCAGATAAGAAACTTGACTAGCCTCTCTGCTTGTTCTCGAACCCTAACATCCTTTCCCAGAAGGGAGACTCGCCATTGCTTCTTGTCGCGATCGTCCAGGAGTCGAGTTACGATTGACTGGACTGATCTTGGCGATAAAGGGTCGGGATCGTCCTGCAGTGACGCCAAATGCTTCGCAAAGTCGCCTGCCAGGTTGGGCTCCCGGCCCTGCAGAATTTCAAAAGCCCGGGCCCAAAGATCAAAAAGTTGTCCTTGGGCCGAGGAAGGGAGGTTTCCGCAGTGCTTTGTTGTAGGGTGGAGTTTGGTGAGGAGAAAGGGTTATTTGAGATAGACGAAGTAGAGGCAGCCTGCCCTGGAGAGCTCTGAGAGGCGGTTCCTATGGTGGAAACGTGAGCATGGCGAGGAGCAGATGCTGTCGACGTTTAAGAAGTCGCAGGAGCAACATCCTTGCACTCGGCGGCTACAGCCTTTTTAGTTTTCCTTCCCAGTCTGAATATGGGAAGGAGAGGCATGATTTGACACAATCTGAGTGCTGAAACACCAACTACCTGCGTTATCCTGGGACTGGTGTGTTGAAGAAAAGACTAGATAGTGGTGAGAACCTTGAAGTTGTCGTAGCAATCGTAGCTCAGGACGCCTGCAGCTGAATGAGAGACTAGTGGAGCGCCCAAGCCCAGGGCCAGCGGAGGTGGTAAACTCGATCAATCATCATCAGCCATAACGTTCAAGTCGTAGCACCGCAGTCGCCATTACTTTTAGTGTACACTGAAATCGCAGAGGGTTGATTAATCGTACAACGGTGCATCTGATAGGTTACAGTTGAGGAGAACTTTGCAGTGCTTCAGCAAGGATCTGCATTGCCAGAGGGCGTGATAGAGCGCCGAGTCTCCAATAAGGTATGTACCAAGGTAGGCAGATGCTAGTCATAGACAGTAGATCAAGGATTCTGCGATTAATTAAAAAGCGCAATGATTCTGGGTGCCAAATCGAATGCCAGTAGAGTAGTCGCCTTGAAACCGGATCGACTGAGATGAAAGTGTGAACGTACTTAGAGGTCGATACTTATGGACCCAAACCGATAGATGATAAACAACAGCCCCACCATTCAATCAACTCTCTCCAAACTGATTGTAAATTCGACACGAGAGAGACCTCGAAGGGCCGAAAGCCACGAAAATACAAACATCTCACAATGCCAATCCCAATAACAATCCTAACGGGTTTCCTAGGGGCCGGGAAAACGACCCTTCTACTCAACCTACTGCCCCAACTCCCCCCCACCTACAAACTAGCCCTGCTCAAGAACGAATTCGGCGACGTCGCTGTCGATTCCCAGCTCGCCTCGGGGTCAGCGATTTCTGGCGTCCGGGAACTCCTCAATGGGTGCATATGCTGCAATCTCGTCGGGCAGCTCGGTGATGCCCTGGCCCAGCTCCGAGACGAAGTCAAGCCGGATCGGATCGTGATCGAGACCAGCGGAAGCGCATTTCCGGCAACCTTGGTCATGGAGGTGAAGCGGATAGCACAGGAGCAGAAAGAGAAGAAGGAGAAGAATGCATCCAATGGTGTTGATAATGATGATGACTCCTTTGTGTTGGACGGGGTGATCAGCGTGATTGACGTGGAAAACTGGACGGGCTACGAGGACACGAGCTACACAGCCAAGATGCAGGCACGGTATACGGACCTGATCATCTTCAACAAATGGGAGCTGTGTCCCGAGGAGCGATTCGAGGTCTGCTTGGACCGGCTGGGAGATTTAGAACTGGATCCGCCGACGCCATGGGTCAAGTCCGACCGCGGGAGGGTGGACAAGGACGTGCTGCTGGGCATCGACGGCGCGTTGGTGGCTAAGGCTGGCGGCAACGACGATATCTCAGCGGCTCTGAGTCACCATGCGCACGACCATGATGGCCACGACAGCAATCACCAGTCGGAAGTCGAGGTCTTGTCCGTCACGTTGCGGCAAAACGCACCGCCAACAGACGACAACGACGCGGGGGTGACCCATGCCATCGATGTTCCGGCCTTCGAAACCCTGCTTGGCTCCGCGTCCAAGGAGGAGGTGTACCGCATCAAGGGCGTGATCCTCGTCTCTGCGCAGGACACCGCGCCGCAGGGTTCGGACCCCACGTTTCCTACCCCGACCTACCCGGCCATGGATGCCAGGAGCCGGCCATATATCCTCAACTGGGCCTTTGGTCGTTGGACTTTCACGCCGGCGCCGTCCATGGAAAATGGTACAGACGTGCCCCTTGCCAGACTCACACTCATCCTCGCCCGCGGCGAGTCTGCAAAGTGGAAAAAGAAGTTGGAATCGAGCGGATTCCTCCGCGCTCAACGTGGATCCGCGGATCTCACAGTGCAGAGTCCCGTCTAACCGTGGATCTCCCCCTTTCAGTCATGTATAGACCTTACTAAGCATTCTGGCATAGACAAGACCCATTAGATACCCCGAAAAAACGACTGATGTATTAGATCTAAATCTAGTACTCTGTTCGAAAACCAAGGAAGTGTCTATAGTCAATAAAATGTGCAAACTTTTCTAGACACCGGTCGTCAGTCGAGCGACGAGCGCTCGACTCCCTCCCCACTTCACAGCATCACACATCGACCAGGTGACTTTCAGATCCACTATATAAAAACGAGAAAAATCAAAACAATAAGCCAACAACAAAACCTGGGAGTCCATTGTCTCAATGCTCCAGGAGAGCCGACGCGCCGGCCTCGCTCGAGATGTAGATCACGTCGTGATTGTCCGGGAATCCGTTGAACTGGGTGGCGCTGCAACGCGTATAGGCGCCCATGTTCTCAAAGTACAGCCAGTCGCCGACATCGACCAGACCAGGAAGCGTGATCCGCTGGCTGATCACGTCGATGCCATCGCAGGTCGGGCCCCAGATGCTGTAGTCGATGCCCCGGGACTCGGACGAGCCATCAGACGAATTACCGTCATCGGAACTGGTCAGGATCTGCGCCACCGGGTGTTGATGGTCGAAGATAATGTTCGAGAAGCTGCCATACACCCCGTCATTCAGGTAGAGCATGTACGCGTTGCGCGACGGGTCAGCTGGATCACGGACCGCACGCCGCGCAATCACGTTCGCCGCTAGAGTGAACGCGCTGGCCACGTAGTAGCGGCCCGGCTCCGCGATGATGCGGATGTGCGGGGGGAAGTACACATCGACGGCGTTGCTCACAACGGCAGCGAACTTCTCGAACGTCTCGTCGCAGAACCCGCCACCAACGTCTAGGGTGTGCAAATCGAAGCCCACCTCCGCGGCCTGGTCGAACACGTAGCGGGCATCCTGCACCGCCTTGAGGAAGGCGTTGGGGTCCTCCGCACCGGAGCCGACATGGAAACTGACACCGACAACTTTGAGTTCCAGTTCTCGGGCCAGTTCCAGCAGCTGGCGCGCCACCTCGAGCGAGGCACCGAACTTCATGCTCAGCCTGCAAAGGCTGTCCGAGTCATCGGTCAGGATGCGCAGATAGAGTTCGGCGTCCGGAAAGTCGGCCTTGATCTTGTAGAGCTCATCCGCGTTGTCAAATGTCATTTGCTTGACGCCCTTCTCAGCCGCATAGCGCAGATAGGATCTAGTCTTGCAGGGCTGTGCGTAAATGATGCGGCTGGGATCAACACCCATCTTGAGGACGAGATCGATCTCCGCTTTGGACGCGCAGTCAAACCCATTGCCGAGTTTCGCCATCAGACGAAGGATTTGCGGATCGGGGTTGCACTTGACAGCTAAGTCCACAAGTCAGTCATCAGAACGACGAGAAGACCAGGTAGGCAGGGTGGGGTAGCTGCTCACCATAGAACGGCTTGACCCGGCTCATGTTGAGCTTCCAGCGGAGGTGCTGCCGATACACCTCGCCCAAGTCCGCCACGTAAAAGGCATCCTCCTCCCCTGGTTCGCAGGTAGCCACATCGATGTCCGCTACGCGCTTCCTCAACACATCGAGAACCAATTGCTTCGCAGCCGCACTGGCACGCGGCAGCGACACAGCGTTCACTCCATGGTCGGTGTCGAGGGTAAGTTTCGGATCTTTCGGACTGTGATAGAAGTTGTCATTCACGCAGATGTCCTCGGTGGTGATAACCGAAGGTGCCATAACCATGCGGCTTTGGACGGCAGAGAGGCCAACGACACGCAAAAGTCAAGACACGAACGGAATCACAACAAGGACAAGTCCACAGGCGCTAGGGCGGACGAAGCGAATCACTACCAAAATTGTTCGATGGGCTGACCCTCCTAGATCCTTCCTCTGAAAGAGGAAGAACCGTCAGAGTGACCCTATGCGGCAGCTCAAAGGGTGAAGAAAAACCAGGGAACGAAGTCAGGGGAGGAAGAGCGCTAGTAAGCGACGAAAACCCGTTGACCGTCGTCAGCAGGAGGCGGAATGTTGTTGAGAGTGTGACGAAGTCGGGCGTGCGGGACAATTTGAAGAAGACCGGAGTCTGCGGCGGGCGCCGTGGTGGAGAGAACGCCCTTGGGGATTCCAAAGGCGTTAGCGACGCAAGAAAATTGGGCGAATCACACCTGAGGGACGCTGGACTTGGTCAGCGAGGGATTTCGGAATTAATGCAGAGTCGACGAGAGAGTGTCAAAGGATTTTTTGCGGGGGGTGAGGCAGCTTTTAAAAAAAAAAAAAAAGGTTGGATAGTGTGTGCGGGAATTTGGCCGGGCTTAAGGTACTACCTAAGGCCAGACCGAAACACCCGCCAAATCAGAGTGATTTGTGATTCAGGGAAATGCCAAACACGAAAGATAAGAAGATTCGGCACATACCTGGTTAAGAGACGCTGCAGAGACCGTTCCGTGAGAGGTCAGGGAGGTGGATGAGAGGGACTTTAAAACAAAAACATTGATCTCGGTTCACCAGCTGACCAGAGGGGTTCTCAGTGTGGTATAAAAAAAAAAAAAAAACCCTAAATTGCCCAGAGGGGTCCAGCCAATAAAACGCGGGCTATTTAGGAACAGCCAGCCATATAGCCGACACAATAATCACTGGAACCTGCTGTTCCGCCACTCCAAGGCACCTTCTGTTGCATCGTCCTCAGAACTTTATCAGAGTTTCCTTGATTCATGCATCGTCTTCGGAGAGTTTACTGCGTGAGTCATCGAATACAGGCATACGAATTAATGCACATAGTTCCACTTCATCTCAGCATCATCTTTGCGACGGCTATGCGCGCAGGGACACCTGTAGCACTAGCAGTTCGAAACTTGGGCAACAGTTACATGTACGGGGTATGCGACTAGAGCTAGAAACAGCTCCAGGCCCGACGACAGCCTGACTGCGGGATTAACCAGGATAAACAACTATTGATAAGATTATGCCGACCCCCTTGTCCTCCACATGCTCTGTGACTCCTGACTGGTCATGCTGCGGCATCACCTGCAGGAATTGTACCGATCAGGCACTTTCCGTTCATCCAACACGCCCCTCAGCCAGCCTTTTAGCTGTGACCCTCCAAAAGCAAATGACAGTTCATGCATCAGCTTATACGGATGCACGTCGGAATGTGTAGATCTCAATAGATTCCTTGGCATAGGCCGTCGGCAGTTGAACTCGGTGCTCTTCAAGCACGACAAAGTTGGCGTCACACATCAGATCAAAGAAAATGGCCTCACTGTCGTGACGCCGCTTCGCAGCCACTAAAATAAGAGCCCCCGGTGAGCGCCGCGTCAAGTCGTTCAGCACTCGAACGAGCAATGGCAGGCTGTCAACGTTGTAGGTACAGTCCGAGGCAAGAACCAGGTCCGTAGGCTGGTCAAGTTGATTGGACAGAGGACCTTGGTTCCAATCGAGAACTTCGAAGCTGGCGGTCGAGCCCCGGGCCAGATGGGCCTGTTCAATATTGCGCATGACGAATTCTTCCGCTTCAGCAAGGTCCGTGAGTGTGACGGCACATTGGGGCAGCATTTGAGCAAGCGCAATCCCAACAATGCCACAACCACATCCCAGTTCGATGGCGCGCAGTGCCTGTCTGCCGGGATGCAGTAATAGCTTGCTCAGATGGCCCATTGCTGATTTCTGCTCATTGTCGTCAAAGATAGCTCGCTGTAGAAAGAGCACAGTAGCAAGGGCGGCATCCCTGGCATGGTCAGCATTCGACAGTCCAACTTTTTCAATGCGTCGATCAAACAGACCAGATGTGTCGCGCGAAATCATCTCCGGTTTCTTCCCAAATGCGGAGTTGAATGTCTCGACATAGCTGAAACCGCCGTTCTATGAGCTTGTCCGCCGGTGTTGTGGAGGACGCAGCAAATGCAGCACTCCATCCGGAAATGACCACAGGGGTGGATTCAAAATTATCCAACTTGTCGCAATGGGAATATTCTACATCAGAAGATCCAATGGATAACTGAAGCTTGGTGCTGGTCGAGACGCGGCGGAATGGGCCCAGATTCAGTGGAAGCTCCCTCCTCCCGGCCTGCCATCGGCACGAAGTCTGATGCAGAACAGAGAGTTCCGTGGCATCAAGCAACCTCACTTGCAGAGAGGCATCGTCGGCAAGAAAGTCGTCCCCAAGATCAGTGGTAATGGAGATCAAAGCTGACACTGAAAACAACCCGCCTTTTTGAATTTGTGCCTTGGGTGTTTTGAGAAAGCGCACGTAATACACCATTGTCCATCAGAACTTAAGGTTTAACACACAACACTGGATGATGGATGAACAACGATGTACATTGTGAGTTGGTGTGAGAGCCGACTCTTGATCACTCTTTGGACCAAACAGTGACCGAGGTTTTTAGCTTGGTTCCTTGGCCATTTTATCCATCAGCTGGGAAAGGTACTAACTGTACTGTGAGTTGCCTTCTCGGCTCGGCGAACTCAATTGAACAGCAAACCCTACTACTATTAAGTACTTCTTCTTGCAAGGCATGGTCGTGTTCTTCTTCCGATATCCTCGACTAACTCTGCGTTCACACTCCGTGCACCTCGATGAATTGTAAGTCCAATCGCAAAAAAAAAAAAAAAAAAAAACTTTAAAAAAAAAACATAATCACGCAGAACTGCTTCAAGCTTCGAGCTGCGGCATGCTAAAGCCCTCCATCCGTTCACTTTCCCAGCCCCGACGATGTATGATATGGAGAATGGAATACCTCCTGTACGAGTACTCCGTACGCCTTTTTACAATCAACGCTTGCATTGCATGCTTGGCAGTTGGCAAGCAAATGACATACTGATTTCAGTACTCCGTAGTTGTGTGCAATTGAGATCCGTTCATCAGTTTCTTGTAGGATTGATCTACATCTTGTATGTCACTTGTTGAAACGCAACAAAAGGCATTTGGTCGAAGGACCACAGTGAGGATTGCTTGATTCTTTCTCTTTTGATAAGTCCTGATTCAATGGTGGTAGGCTACTTATCATGATCTCAAGGTTCACAATCACTCCCAAGTTGATTGTGCTGAAGAACAGAGAATGGCCCAGGAAACCCCTCCGCTCATGCCGCCCAACATGGAGTGCGCACCATTCGCCTGCCGATAGGAGGAAAGCATACAATCTAGAGCTTGTTGGCATGAAATCGATTATGAACGGTACCAAGCCAGTTGTCAACAGGTGAACTGCCAGAAAACAGGTTACTTGGAGGCAACGGCGACTATTCTTCAGTCTTCACATGGTGCTGACTAATCAACCCAAGCCCTTCCGTCATCGCAGCCTCAGCGCCAGATTTCCAGCCACATGAATGAATCGAGCAAGGACGAGGTAATAGATGCAGGCCATCTCATGACGAGCAGAGCGGACGGCACGCAGGACAAGCGGTGAAGATGATTCGCACCAATGATCCGCGCATACGCCGACGAATTGATCAGCTTTCCCAGAACCTCCAGTCCGCCAACGAGACGGCGCAAGAGGGTGTCTACCACTTCTCGCAGGCATATCTGAATCCTTGTTTCACGTCAATCGGAAATTGTGTACGCGCATGTACTGCGCCATGCTTTCCAAGTCGCGAGGAAGTTCTCCGTCGACGTCGACGTCGCAGCCGCGCCGAATTCAGCTTTGACTTCTACGATGACTGGGACAATGACGACTCGGGAGACAGCCTGCTGGGATGGAGTCATGGCGAGCTCGACCGCTTACTCGCTGGCAGTGGGGAGGTGCGGAATACGGCCGAGCAACCTCGACGGCAGCGGAAGATGAGCTACGGTGCGGCTCGCATGCGGCGAAGATCCACATTGCCCGACCAGAGGGACGATCCGACAGTAATTCCAAAGTCGTCACTGATCGGGTTTCTTGAGCGTTTTCCATGGATCGGCCCTCGCGTCATCAAGTATCGGCCCTCGGCCGCAGACTTGCAGGAACGTCCCGGACGGTTAACTCGGCATGAATACGAACAAGGCGATGGACTTGAGAATCAGCCTCTTATGGAAGCTGCAGAAGAAATTGATGAATCTACGCGACGGAACAAGGGCAAGACACACCAACGCGTTCGAAGTACAACTCAATCATCCAATGATACCTCTAACTCCCTAAGCTCGCGAGGAGATCTAATATTGAGCGATTATGACGACGAGGATGCGGTTCCTTTGGATGATGAGTTTGCAGATGCCTTGACGCGTCGAGCTACATCGGATGATCAATTAACTCGGTCAGGAGATTCCAGACGGACGTCATCACAGAGTACGAATCTGAGTCAGCGCGAAAATAAATCAAAGTCACCAGATACATCTGACATAGAGAGTCTGCGCCGAGAAAATGAGGCCTCGATAGCGGAAATGATCAAGGAAGAGGAGGCGGTGCGAATCGAAGAGGAGCGCGAGATAGAGCGCAAGCGACAAGCGGCGCGACAGTTGGCCGCTAGCCGAGGACTGGATGGACAGGTATATCCGAAAACACATCTTGAATTGATACATTGACTGACAATTTGCAGACTCCCCGACCGCCATCGGCTACATCAACCTCTGACGGGCATTATGATCAAAGGCCTGATGGGGTCACACAAGAAGGGACCGAACCATTCCCTTCTCTCCCAAGGACACCAACTTCGGTACGCTCTGCATCCTTGTCCTCTCTGAAGAATTCAAGAGGAGAGACAACGGATCAAACCAAGCCAAACGGATGATTTTGAGTCTTAGTAATAGGCGATTTTGACAGTAACCGTGTAACGAACCCAGTAATACTCATTAATGAGGACTGCTTGTATATAGCTCACGAAGAAACGAACATGATTTATTGACTGCTTTGCAGTTCTTATCTCTGTCACGATGGATTTGATTTTGAAGCATCTCAACCTACTAGTCAAATCCAATCAGGAAAGCAGTTCATTGCGTGAATCTGGCTAGAATTCATTCCGGGAAAGCCGGTGCTTGTGTCCTGTCGTTAATTCTATCGTCGAGTAGTACAAAGAGCTGGCGCAGAGGAGTAAGACAGGTACCTCTAGGTACAAACTATCTCGTGCTTGATGGGTAGGGTTAATCGTCCGGTTAAGCCAGTTTGCCTCAACCAAAGAGCTTTGACCAGTTGACATTTAGCTACAGTACGGAGTACAAACTGGCTCGATTCCTAATGACAGTTGGCTTACGAGACCAGCACGTTAGGTACTAGACCGTTTCCTGCCTGAGGCAGCAACACCTCACCCAAGTCCCCGCCAGAGGGTCAGTGGGGCCCTCGGCCTCTTTGTCGAGATCTGAGAGCTTCAAGTGTTTGGGTTGATGATCCATTCACATCGTCAGGCATTGGAACACTGCCGATCAGACTTGAAAGGAAAAACTCCAAGAGCTTGCTAGCATCATCTCGCCATCTCAACCATCAAGTCGTCTATTACCAATCCTACGAGGCTTTCACACAAGTCAAGCCCGACGCCGCAGTCTCTAAAATCTCCAACTCAGCATGGCCGAGAACAAATATTCCTCGTCCCCGGACTGGGTAGACATAACACCTATTCCCCTGGATGATGGCAGTAAAGACGGCGAGGGTCCGGCGCCGTTGGCCAGCATCGCATATCCATCTGCATACGCCGAGGCCACGGCCTACCTTCGAGCAGTCATGGCCAAGAACGAGATGTCCGAGAGAGCTTTAAAACTGACTACAGACGTGATCATGATGAATCCGGCGCACTATACGGTGTGGTATGTTGACTTCTGTCCAGTCAACGTGTTCTCGTCTGACTTGGTTCCTCCAGGCTCTATCGGGCCAAAATTCTGTTTGCGCTCGGTAAAAACCTCTCAGAGGAACTTGCATGGTTGAACAAAGTGTCATTGAAGTTTTTGAAGAATTATCAAATATGGTACGTCGGCAATATAACTCTGTCAATCAATGCTAAGTGGGTTTGCAGGCACCATCGTCAAGTCCTCATGTCAAACAGGGCTGCATTTCCAACGCTCCCTCCCCAGGAATTAGACTTTCTGATGGAGATGTTTGCTGAGGATGCGAAAAACTATCACGTGTGGACCTATCGTCACTGGCTTGTTCGCCATTTCAACCTGTGGGACGACCCGCGTGAGATCAGGGATGTTGATCACTTGATCAATCAAGATGTACGCAACAACTCTGCCTGGAGTCATCGATATCTCCTTCGATTCGCACCCCGGGAAGGTCCCGATGCCGGAATGGCAAATAGTGGAATTCCCGGAGAGACCAAGGGGCGCCTCGATATTGTCGACGAGGAGCTCGTCGATACGGAATTGGAATATGCGAAGACTAAGATTCTTCTTGCACCTGAGAATCGTAGCCCGTGGCTGTATGCTCGAGGTGTATTGCGGGCTGCCGGCCGGCCGCTCTCAGACTGGAAGGAGTTTGCAAGCCAATTTGTGTCCGTGTCAGAGTCGGGCACGGATGTCGAGGTGAAGAGCAGTCTAGCCCTCGAATGGTTGGCTGATGTCTACAGTGAAGAGGCAGAAAAACAAGGGCAAGCGGTCACCGAGGCCGTCAAAATGCTCACATTGCTCAAGGAAAAGTACGATCCTATTCGTCGGAACTACTGGGATTACAAGATTCGACAGATAAGCAGTGCTTTTGCGTCTGCTTAGATGGTACAACTTGTGCACAATGCTCGTTCAGCCCTCCGGTGCTGTCCATTGACTGACTCGCGACGGTGGTCTGCCTCATTTGTATAACAATCGACCATGATAATGAATGATGCTGTACATGATATCAAAACCAGTGGGCATCTCTATCCACCGGAAGACACTCTAACCAAATGCGAGGTCCTATCCTGGTCTAGTTCCCGCTCATACCGCTCATTCCCATCCCTGGTTCAGTTTCTCTTTCCATTCTGCTGCCATGCCCGTGGTGACATTACTTCCTCCACAAACGATGATCACAACCCGACTATCAGGGGTCAGATCTGGGATGGCTTCCTTCAGCCGAGAGAGCTGCTTCCTCGAAACGATCTCGTATTCTTCTTCGGAGCCGAGGGCACTGTCTGCGGATGCGGAGGTGGATACATGCCCATTCGCCTTGCAGTGATCCACTGTCTGATCATCCGCGTAGCCTTCATCCGCATGTGAGGAAATCATCTTCCTCTTCGTTCCCCGCGGTTTGGGAGTATCACCGACCACAGCCTCGATGCAAACACCGCAAGCCAGCTCCACAAGTATCCGTTCGTCATCGGCAAGCCTCAAACACCCTCGGGCAGCTTGAGCATCGGAGAGCGTCACGCTGTGAATGGCAATGCCGGGAGGCGGCGACATGCAGTAATCGAAGGTGCGCTGCGAAACCCGCACACAGGCCAACGACACAGCCATCGATTGAACTTTGGGGAGCGTGACGAGGGTATTCTGCTGCAATGCCAGGGCCAGTGAGGCAGTGCCGTCCGTCTCCACGGCCAGAATGTGAATGTTCTTCCTAGGCGACACCGATTTTCGCCTCCGCTCTATCCCTTGGATGAGTCCGTTCATCAATCCACCACCTCCAACACTGCAGACAATTGCATCGACCGGCAGCTCGCCATCACTCTTGTGTCGAACTTCGTGTTCGTTATCTTGGTCATTATCCCATGGTGGTAGTTGTTCTGCCAGCTCATCAACAATGGTACTATTTCCTTCCCAGATCGCCTCGTGGTCGAATGGGTGCAATGCTATCCGAACAACGTCGTCCTCAGCTCCCGTATTTTCAGCCATGAGAACCCCGCGCATATACTCGCCGGCCGCGGCAATGGTCTCCCCATACTGCACCACCTGGGTGGCCCCCGCAGCACGAATCTTACGAACCATCAACGGCGAGGACGTCACCGGCAAGACCACTGTGCAAGGATAGCCCAGTGATCGAGCAGCGCAGACAGCGGCCAGCCCGGCATTACCCCCGGAGTTGATATAGAAATGTAGTCGACGGTTTGCGTTGGCTGGGTTGGCGATGTGATGCAGAATCAAGGAGCCCATTGCCCTAGTTAGTCGGAGTCAGTCTGGGATTTTTTTTTTCTGTCACCTTCCCAAGAAGGTATCCTTACCGTGACTTGAACGAGCCACCGGGCTGAAGGTTCTCAAGTTTCAGGAAGATACGGCTGTGGATCAGTCTCAGCATCGACGCACATACAGTCAACCATCCCAAAAGGGAACTGGGCATACCATCCTGCAGCTTCCGACAGGGCTGCGGACTCAATCAACGGCGTCTTAACCCATGGCCGTTTCGTCTTGTTTCCACCCTTTGAGGAGGATGAGTTCGACTTGGTCTGAGTGTGTGTGAGGACAGCCATGGCATTTGCCACCAGAACAGAGGAGAATGACTAGATGAATCCCGTTCCCTTCGAGAAAAGAATGATCCGAGATGGGAAGTATTGTCAACTAAACACCATCCACACGCGCTTATTAGGGTCGAAGAAGAACGAGGAGAACGAGAAGCCAAACAAGCAGTCCAAACAGAAGCACAAGTTAAGACCTTTGTCAATCAAGTTCCTGTACACCAACAAGAACAGAATCAGAGAGAAACCCGCCTCTCTTATCTTCAAAGCACAACAGTCAAATGAAACATCAACCCCGTTGAGATCAGATACGATTTTCCCCCGGAAAACCTGTGTCACGCCTTTACTGTATTCTTCGTAGCTACTCCTACATTTGATGACATCGCCGGTCGCGTTCCTCCGCCTCTTTCTCCCTGATTCCGGGATTCTTAGCTCGTTGATTTGCGCCTATCTAATCCTCTGGAGCATCCAATCATCATCCGTGATTTATCTATCGATCGTCAAAAAGTTTCGATTTCTCCCGATCATTCATTTCGAGGCGGGCAAAGCGGAATGTTCAAAAGTCACTTGTTTTAGGGTT
Organism: Thermomyces dupontii; assembly: GCF_041956625.1. Taxonomy (NCBI): domain Eukaryota; kingdom Fungi; phylum Ascomycota; class Eurotiomycetes; order Eurotiales; family Trichocomaceae; genus Thermomyces; species Thermomyces dupontii. Next base: position 36,500 of record NW_027192310.1, on the reverse strand, counting down.
TGGCTCTTACGACAAGAAAACCCTTGGATGCTTTTTAGATCGGGAAATGCTGGGAATTCGGTTTTCCGCGGGAAACGTTTGGGGGGGGGTGTGCCAGTGTGGATGATTATGGGAAGATTTGGACGGTTATCAACGGATGGTGCGCTGGAGAAAGAGGGCTGGATCCATCTGCATACTATTTGGAATGTTCCATGGGTTCGATGGATGCACCCCGCATTGCTTGTTTTCGCTGGATGATTTGATGATCAAGTTCTCCGCACGAGAGCTCCGTCGGTTCCGAGCCGATGCAAGACTCCCGGGAGCCTGGACTTGGTGTAGATCAGGCGATTTGAGGTACAGCCGTACAGCTCCGACGTTCCAGAGCATGAGCCAGATGTTTACATTATTCCGTTCGTATCTATCTCTAATTTACAGTGTTGGGGGCTCACTTTTAGTCCTCTACAATCAACTTGGGGAACAGAATCTTCCAGTCGACGCCTTCCCTGGCATACGTCTGGTCTCCCCCGTACACCGCATCTCGGAACCCTCTCTTCGCCGGATCTACCCGCAACATGTCCAGGATCTCTGCGGCCTTGTCCGGCATGAATGGCTGGAGCAGGAGAGCGGTGATGCGGAAGGTCTCCATCGCGTTGTAGATGATCCGATAGGCTTGTGTGACGTCCGTTTTCTTATATTCCCATGGGGCCGTCGCATGGAAGTATTTTTGTCCCTGATGTTTGGCCAAGTCAGCTTCGCTTCGGGTCCTTCTTTGAATATAACTAGTTTGGAGAAGAAAACTGACCCGCTCGATGATCCCAATAACTTCCCGGATCGCTCCCTTGGGATTTAGATTGTCCATCTGATCGGCCACACGACTAGGCACGCCCTTGAGGAACGCCTCGAACTCAAGATCCTCTGCGGACGGTTCCGGAAGCTTGTCCTCCGCAGCTGCCCGCATGCAGGGTTCCACGTCACGGTTGACAATCCGGGGCACGCGATTAATGAAATTGCCAATCCCCGACATCAGAAGTTTCTTGTAATCCCGCACAATGAACGAATTGTCATAGTCTGAATCGTCCCCGAGCGGCCCCTGATACGTGAGGAAGAAGCGCATCGTGTCGATTCCGAACCGATCAACGGCGAAAAACGGGTTCACAACGTTTCCGGTGGACTTGGACATCTTCTCCCGATTCATCGTCCAATGGCCATGAACGAGAATGTTTCGTGGAAGCGGAAGGTCCAATGCCAACAGGAATGCCGGCCAATAGATGGCATGGAAGCTACATGGTCAGAAAGGGAAGTCATCCGTTCACGACAACGAGTACCTACCGGATGATATCTTTTCCAATGACATGGATGTCCGCTGGCCATCCGAGCTTGCTCTCCTCTCCAGGGGGGAACGGGTAACCCGCCTTGGTCAGATAGTTCACCAAAGCGTCCAACCACACGTAGACCGTCTGAGAGTCATCTCCCGGCACTCTGACACCCCAGCTGAGTCGCTCAATGGGGCGGGAGATCGAGAGGTCCGATAAGCCCGATTCCACAGACCTGACCACGGCATCCATATACGGTTTGGGTCGGATGAAATTTGGATTATCGTGATAGAATTGGAGGAGTTGGTCTTTTAACGCGGACAAACGGAAATGATAGTTCGTCTCCGATGACCACTCGACCTCCTTACCAGTTTCAACGGAAACCTGAGTCATTAGTATCGGGCTCGTGTCAATCAAGATGAAGAACATACCATGCGCTTTCTCCCCGTCGCCGGGTCCAGTGCAGACTGAACCTGCGACTGAGGGAAAAAGGTTTCGTCGCTGACTGAATACCACCCTTCGTGTTTGGATGTGTAGATGTATCCTCTGTGCTGCAGCATTTCCTATCATCAGAGTCAGGAACCGCCGTTCATATTGCCTATTTTTTCTCTTGCATACCCAGAAATATCGCACGGCGTCTTTGTGAGCCTCGTCGGTCGTCCGTATAAAATGATCATTTTTGATATTCGCCATTTTTGCCAAGTCCTACAGTTGTCAGATTAGAATCCACTTATAATGAATGTAACGCACCTGGAACGTCTTGCAATTCATGTCGCAGAACGATTGCGTATCCATCCCGGCCTCCTGGGCCGCTCTTTGAATCTGCCAAACAGCGTCGTCAGGATCATGCTCTCCACAACTCCAGCTTCGTGTTCGCGTATCCAACCTTGATTCCATGCTCGTCCGTCCCCGTGAGGAATTGCGCATCGGTGTTACCTAGGAGGAGCTGCCATCGTTTGAAGGTGTCCGCGAGGACCATCGTATAGAAGTGGCCGACATGAGGTGCTATAATCGTCGTCAGCCATTGTGAATCGAATTATTTCAGCTTCCCTCTCTTCCGCTCAATAACCATCAAATCGACCTACCCGCATTGACGTAGAAGATTGGTGTTGTGACGTAGAACGGCTTTTTCGTGTCGGCTGATGTCGCATAAGCGCGGCATTTCAGTGAAAGCCGTCGCTGTGAATTTAGAATTGAGACGCAACTTGACGAAGGGCGCGAGAGACTGCACGTTGACGCCCATGAGAGGGCGCGAGCCGGAATTCTCGTCGCTAAATTCCTCGTCATTGAGCGTTGACAGATGTTTTCTTGAAGTTGATCTTCTATCGCGAAGACCAGTACCAAAGGTGTGGTCCAAGCTTCACGTGCTTTTAATTCAAGGGTAGGCCAACTCCGGATTCCGGACTCCGCCCTTTTTCTTTTCCCTCTTCTCCTTGCGGCTTGCACAACCAAACCTCCATTACGCGCAATTTCCACAGGTCTCTATGATCTACGAGTAAGAACTTGCTCATTTGACTTCAATACGTTCATTGAACCCATCAAAACTCATGGCCATGAGACACTCGCCAAGATATCACGAATTCCAACGCATACATATGAATTCCAGGTCTTTGAGCACCGCAACAATCCACCATTGCGGCCACCGATCGTTCTCGCTATCGTAACACTGAATTGACGCAGCATCGATGACAGAAAACAAACGTTCATGACGAATCCATCTGAATGAAGTCTGAATAAAAATGCGCAGGCAGAAAGCCAATCCATGGCGATCCTCGCTTTCCCCGATGCGTCCCAGGGCTGTGAGAGGTCTCGTTGGCATAATCACGCACTTCGTGGCGTTCTCATGTTCGCATGGACTCTCTCGATCAGGGCTTCCCGAGATGCGCCCTCATCAGGCAAGAGATCTCTCTGCAAATTGTTAGTCACTGCAGTATGAGTCGGCAAGAGCTACCTACTTTGCGCAGCCAACGCTTCAATTCTTCAGTGGCCCATTGGGTCGGATCTGCAAGAGTCAAAAAGAGAACTATAACCCACAGATCTCATGACTCATACCCCCTATCGGATCCGGCTCGGGAGGAAATATGTCGCCCCCCCAAATCGACCAGACAGAGGCGGCAGTGACGATAGCAGCGAATCCTACAAAATCAGTTTGATCTTCACGGCGATCTAGAGGAGGGATACCAAGGACCAAGTTCTATCATAGGTCATTAGTAGCTGAAGCGAAGCATATCACGTATTACTGAGCTCACCTTCGCATTGATCACCTTTTCGATCTGATTCGGCATGGTGATAACCGCTTGTGGTAATTTAAAAGACAATGCTTATTTCAAGGAAAGGAGTGATTGATTGAACATCATCATTGATGAAACTTGTCAACAATGACATGGTAGGCTTGCCTAACTTGCCTAACTGGCACTCTGCAGCACGTGAATCTCAGAATCACATGTCACGACGAGGTCTCAATTCGATGCTGTTTCTGCACAGCCACAGTGGCCTTGTCGAATCACTCGAAAGTCAAACTCCACCAGCCACAGACCCACTCAGGGTTTTTCCTATCGAAACCCTAACTTCCTAAACAGAACGAGAATCCCACAATTGCTCGGCACCAAGATCTGGGTCAGCAGCAACACTCAGCAACACGCCCATCCCCGTCTCGCTATTTCTCCTTCGCATCCGTCCCAGTCGTCTCAATCGCACGACCAAGACCAGTCAAAATGCCGACCGAAGTTTCTGATATAAAGCAATTCATTGAGATCTGCCGTCGGAAGGACGCTTCGTGTACGTACAACTAGCGGGATTGTTTTGTTTTCTTGAACGACAGACCTGTTGCTGATGGTTTTTTCGTGGGAATCGTCTAGCCGCCCGTATCAAGCGGAGCCGCAAGACGACGCAGACCAAGTTCAAGGTCCGGTGCCGCCGCTACGTTTACACGCTGGTCCTGAAGGATGCCGATAAGGCGGAGAAGCTGAAGCAGAGTCTGCCTCCGTGTATGTGCCCGTAACCCATAACAAAATTGCGCATTGTTGTTGGTATATCGAGCAAGGACTAATTGAAATACCTCTGAATACAGCGCTCAAGATCGTCGATGTGTCCAAGGGCGCTAGCAAGAAGAAGATCTAAACGAGTATCCTTGGGCATGTTGAACGGGATGGATGGGGGAGATGATGCATAAAGCGACGCAAGATATCCACGGGTCTTGATCGCAATGTCCTTTTTTGAATGACCTGTACACTGCGTCTCTTGATAGAGATGAACAAAAAGGGAATCAAAAACATTCGAAAAAGCTCTTATTCACCTGTTTCGCATCAAATCATCGATACTGAATCTCCTCGGACGCCATGATCCCATATTTCTCACACAATTCCTCAATGCGATCCCTTTCAAACCTTTCTAACCGAAGCTCGAACTCTCCGAAATAGTTCGGTGTGTCCGATACCTTTACAAAGCCCACCGATTCAAAGAGCGCCAGACTGCGGTGATTTGTCTGTCCGATTTTCACAGAGAGGTAGTCTATGTCGCGAACATGGTCATCACCAGATGAGTCCTCCTGATGGAGGAATTCCGCGGCGATCTCGCGACGATGCACCGCGATATACCGTAAGAAGGTCAGCAATGCAGCACGGCCGTAGCCATGTCGCTGGTGCCGTTTCTCGGCTATCATCAGCTCAACTTCGCCCACTGTCTTTGGACTCGTCTTCTTCTTTCCCTCCGCAGGCTCTTCGGGGTCGTAACCACTATCGTCCTCCTCTTGACGTAGGAAAAGATTCACATCGCCCACCATCCGATCCTCCGCATCTGCTTCCTTTCCGAGGATCTCAGCCCCGGTAGATTGCCATGGTCTACGCCACGGGAGGCATACGATGAAGGTCAGCTTGTCCGCATCTGTCCTCCAGCTGCGCTGCATGTTATATTCTTCATCCAGAGTAAGGGGTTCTGAGGCAGTGGCCTCTCGAATTTCCTGCTCATTTCAGGTAATTAGCGGATATACATGTCTTCGAGACCAAGCGGAGAAATTTCAAGAGGCTTGTTCAGGACAGGACTGCCTACTGGGTCTTGCATCCATTCATGATACTTCGGTACATGATGCGTGCAGTACGGGACAAGAAGAACTGCTGAGGTACATATAGCTGTTGGACGTATGATCAGTATGATTGCTCCTCGTTCAGTTCTATGCAAACGTTTGCCTCATTCAGGGTGGTGCTGGGAAGTATACCAGTGTTGGCGTTGATCAACATCTTTTTCTTGCCTGCTGAGTACTCCGTAGTTAGGTATATCTATTGTTCATAATCCCCTTATGTAGAACCAAGAAAGAGCTCTGCTCCTCCATGCAATTGAGCTTCGGATTCCGGATTGCCAAATGTCTTACTCTTGGTTGATTGAGATATTTGATCGCCGATGTTGAGCACCAAGAAATTTTGCCATGCGATGCTGCTGCGTTCCAATTTCCTGGCGTATTGTCTATTTAGCCTATCCGTTTATAGAGTAGCCTACATATAACTACAGTGCGCTAACTGATCTGATAAGATTAGGCTACACGATATCTTATCGTTCAACGTTGGTAGTTTCATTACCTATAGGTTATTGTACATTAGTTAATAGGTGCTTGGTGACTAAACTGACTGCCATGGACAGTATCTAGCAGTGAGAGAATTCGGCGCTGCAAACGCTGGCCGATGGTATTTTAACTGGTGGCTTATTTCATCTCCTCGTGACCCCGAAACAGCTCAAATTTCACAACTTCCACCTCCAGCGTCTCCGAGTCCAACAGCACGAGTTCTCCAGTCTCATGAAACTTTGGAATGGTGATCAGACGGACTCGAGTCGGCGTTCTCTCTTCAGACGCTTCTGGGATATCCATATCTGTACCGTTCAGCCGGAATGGAGACTCACCACCTTCAACCACCGCGGTTTTGAACTGTGGTTGATTGCCAATGAAGAAAACGTGGGGACAAGATTGAAGAATGAACGGATCATGAGTTTGAAAAGGGTAACACCCTATGAAATATATCAGTCGTGCTCACAGAACCGGCAGCAGCAATGCAGAGGCTTACATAGCGTGTCTGGTGCAGTTGGAACTGTACACCGCCATCGGAGCATGGCTTCCATGATCCGTAATCGCGTGTTCCCGTTGTCACTTGAAGGATTTGTATCCTCATCCTCGTCCGTAAAGTCAAGGTACCGCAGTACGTCGTCGACATTCTGACCACTGCAGCCCCATACCCGCCAACCATCCACATAACCTTCCCACGGGTTCGTGACGTTGTCGAACCAGCCCGGTTCCGCCCCGTCTTCAAGACCGTCCGCGCCATATTGTCGTGCTCGTGGCAGCATCGCTCGATGGATGGGCTGCTGAGGGAGAGCTACATTTGCAGGATCCGTCTCGCCCGGCATGATCGTCACCGGTATACTCGGAAGTAATTCCGACAGAAACGTATCCAACTGTGTGATTGGCGACGGATTATACGCTGAGGCATCGTAGCCGTATTTTCTTGGTCCTTGCTTTTTCTTCGTTGGAGTTGAATCTCCATTCTCAGTTGCAGCTTTGGCAGTTTCCCCGTTGTCCAACGAGTTCCCGGCGATAATGAGCCTACTGATTCTCGCCGATGAGTTCTCATCGTCGGCACCGGCGTACCCTAGCAAATAATCCAACAGTAACTCAAGCGCCAGATTATCGCTCGACGACCCAGATATCCCCAGTCCACTGACAAAGGCGATCTTCGACGGTTTGCCGTTGTTTCGCTGGAGAGGTTTATCCGTCTTGTCGCTTACGGCCCGTTCCCATCGCCGAGGTTGTTGTGGAAAATCCGGGACTTTGATATCAATGACGTCGAAATCGCCGTTGGCATTTTCAGTGCCGAGCACGGCAATAATCACGCCGGTTACTAAATGTGTCGCTCTTAGGGCGTTTCCGGTCAACCTTAATCGGCCCGACTCATCTTCCAACATTACTTGTGTCGCTCCGGGATTGGAAGGATCGACATATGTTTGACGGGGAGGGGGAGCTGCAGTGAAATGCTGCCGTTCGTCAATCCCTGCATCTTTCCGCGCAGAAGAAATCACTGGAAGACTCACGTCCTTGGCCACGTCATCCAGCACGTTGGGTTTCAACGGCAGGTCCATGTACACGGTGCCAACAACCCAACAGAGCTGTCCCTGTCGAACATCAAGCACGCGGTCCACCCGGCGCGCCTCCTCGCCGGCAATCTACCGCCGTCAGTTTCCAAGAAATCCCAGTTCCTCCGTATGTGTGGTCAGGATCTCACACTAAACCCATCCCATGCTTCTTGCGCAACTTTCACAACTGCCGGTTTCAACTTTGTGAGCCGTAAAAAATACAAGTCGCTATACTGTTGCTGGTACTGTCGAGTATTTGCCGTCGGTAAACGAAACGTGTGCAGAGGATCATATGATGACTCGGCACGATTATGGGGCGGAAATTCGCTGTTCCTGTTCGACTCGTCAGTCGCGAGTTTTGATCGCTGAAATCAAGGAACTTGCGTTGGAGGACGAAGGAATCGCTCCTTTGGGGAATCGGAGGGCATGTCAGCGATGCAGCCACAGCTGGGAAATCATCCAACTTTATTCAATTGGCTTTTGAAAGGAAATGTCGAAACGGAACTACTAGACTTGATGCTGCGTGAAAGTGGCGGGACGCGCTTCACGCGTTTTTTTGGCGATGGCCGCGACGCACATTGATATGACAGTTGGCACTGTTTCCCCTTCTCTGCCTGAGGCATCAGAGAAGTACTCCGTACTTAACGATAAAATTACTGTAATTGCCCAATGCCTAATCGAGTTTAATGTTTTCTTGGAGAATCCAATGAGGTGGTACGGGGTAAGTACTGAGCCCTAAACCTGAGCCTTTGAGGCCATAACTCGTCATGGAGTGCACCGCGACCTACTAACGTGGGCTCACGAGTCATCTCGATGATCTCCTGTGTTTTGATGTTTCTTTTCTCTTCAGTGATTTACTTCTGCATCTACTATGCACATCACATTCACTTTGCATTCGTTTCGCTTCAAAATGTATCTCTTCGCGTCGCTGCTGGCTCGAACAGCTTGCTGACCTTTGTGCGGGGACAGTGATCACCAATTTCTCCCGGGCACGCGACGAGCCCGTAAGGGGAACGATCGAAGGAGGTCTCTAGTGACAGAAGCATCACCGTTGATTCGTAGGTATCTGATGTCCTGACGAATCATGGACATTATGGACATTTCGACACCAGCTCTCAATGCAGGATAGTAGTACCAACTACTACTGAGAACCGGGGTCCGAATGTAGCACTCACATAGTTCGATAGCGTATCTTCGGCGATTCTGTTGAGATTTCATGTAAGAAAGAGGTCTTCTCCATCATTACGTGTACAAGCTCATTGCTTGCCTTGTTGGTGCTGGAAAATCGAGTCAACTACCCACCGTGCAAGGGTTGTTCGAATGAGATTACAGTGATGCGAAGGGTAACATCTTGGAGTGAATTGAAAGTAGAGTGTGACAACCCCTTGTGGTGCTGCTTATCGATTTCTGTGAGAGGGGGCGAGATGATGGAAGTTAGTGGTTGATACCGCGAGGTCAGCATCACTACCTAGGTACTATCTAAAAATACCCAGCAGTTTGTGTGATGGGGAGGTACTCTGTGGTCTGGTTGGGGTCTTGCATCAGCACATCTGCTCAACTGTTCTGCATTTGAGGTTCGTAGCATGATCCCATGGTTAATCAAAAGGAGGAGCTGGACGAATCCACCTTGTCCTCTCTGCAGACTCTGCCTCATGTCTGAAGTCAGCTGTTGACTCAACTCGGACTCCGAATTTTTGTGCATCATAGGATGCAGGCTCTCAGGTAATTCAGGATTTGCAAACAGTCCAGACTCTTCTATCGATGACTGCATCGTCCTGTTACACAACAAACGACAACGCAAGGGGTCAGATAGCCAAGGAGAGGATTGAAAGAACGTTTTAAAGGCGCCTTATTACTACGTTCATTGTCCCCTCTTCGAATTCCCTCCCCTGCTCAACCAGAACAACATAACACCCTGTGGTTATTCGGCTACGAATCTGTATGAATGTGTGCACCTTCAGCATACCAATGGCATCTTTTTGCTTTTGGTCTCTCAATTGCTAAGGAGAGCATGTGAATGTTTTCCTTGCTCAAGAACGCGCGAAATCAATCTACAGGAAAGGTATCATGGACTGTCCCCGACTGCATAACGCCAGCCAAGTTGTTGCGAGTCATTGAAAACCGAACCTCCTGGCACTACCAATGGTGGTCCGCAGTGCAAACATCTGTTCTCAGCAACTCACCCATATATTCGGGTCACTTTATCCGCAGAAGCTCGAGATACATACTCTCCGTCAAGAGCTGCGTTGGCACTCACATCCTCTACCAAATACATAGGTCATGGGAGTGGCGAATCTCACGACTTCTTCCCAGTCAGAGAGCATGTTCGCTGATGTTCTGCAGCCAAGAATCAATATGGGGCATTGAATTTCTTCGGCGATGGTTACAGAACATCCTCCAACCCGACTGCTGATTCTTGAAGCACCGATCTCCAACGACTCTCTCATCATCACAGAGTGTCCTTGATTCATACACCATTTGGCAGGTTGCACGGGCAACGTCAGCATCGATAGCTCTCTTCAGGTCGCAGTTACAGTAATGGTACCCTCGGCATGAAGAAAGCGTTCGCTGCTGACGTCGCCCGTGCAACCTGTCAAATGATGTATGAATCAAAGGCAGTCTGTGTCATGTAAATCGGGAGTCTCAAAGAGGCCGCTGCTTCTAGGAATCGCTCGGACCATCACCCTCCGGGATGTTGTCGAAGATAACGAGCGCCGCAAATAGTGAAGCGCATGGTCCGGAAGAATAAAGGGTTACCATATGTCCCGGCGGTTGAATGATTTTGGTACTGGCAGGCTGTGCGTATTGCACTTTCATGTAGGTAGTGCTTAGGTGGAGTCTTTGGCAGGCGAAAGGCAATTGACATCAAAAAAAAATCGACGCGTTGTAAAGGTCAAAATTGACCGTGTCCCGAACAGTTCGTGTGTATGCTCGTTGGCAGCCGCAGCCGCACGCAGCCTCTCAAGCAAGATTGAATAGTCTGTGTTCTGCTGGTCAGTCAAGTGCCACGAGCGAGCAGACATTGACAACATCTTCTCATAGGACTTAACGTCTCAATCAAGCGTTCACCCAAAATCATAGATTGGAGTGACTGCGAACAGTGACCATGTCGATTGACAAAGTACCTAAGGTACTGTACAATGGAACGTATATCCGATATCAGAGCAGAACAGTATAATGCAGACACAAGAAGGCATATTGTATAGTAAAGGATGAGTTATTGGCTTTTTCTCTTTTTCTCCTTTTTGGTACCTAACAGAATCAAATCGGACAACGCAACCAAGGACTGTGGCGCTCTAATCGGCTCTAGTGATGAGACGATGGAATGCGACCGTTAGTGAACAATCTCACTCCGAGAACGAAATAGACAACGGCCAACAACACCAAGAGTAACGTAATGCAATGTACAATCACATCTTTGGAAACTCCGCGGCACTCACTACTAAACGCTACAGCCGTTGACCATCGTTTTGTTGCCATTTGCTCGCGCTTCTGCGAGTGCTGGCGGTGGCGGCGGCCCAAATACGGGCTTCTCTGCCGACTCCTCGGAATTTCGCTCTTGCACAGCGTCGCGGTTGACGCGGTTGGGTTCATTGTCCCGCCCACCTGACGTCTCGCCATTTTGTTTTGGGTGGTCTTTACTGTGGTCCTCCCCATGATCGCTCTCCGTGCCCTCCCCGTCACCATCTAAATCCAGGTCCACAAGGCCTTGACCGCGGCCTTGCTCCTGCATGCGCCGGCACAGAGCTTCCAGGTGGTTGCTTTTCCGTCGCCACTTCTCGAGCTCTTCCTGGTTCCGGGTCCGTTCCTCTGCCATCTCGAGAATATTTCGATTGGTTTGATCGTGCTTGCGCGTGAGAGTGAGGTTTTCTTTCTCGAGTCGCTTGGTCTTCTTGGACATTTCCTCCATTTCCTTGCGGAACGTAAGGAACAGCTCGTTGCTATTGTTCAGCGTGTCTTCGACCTGCAAAGCATTCTTAGACATGACTTCCTGCAACGGGCGGCGGCGCCAAGACCACTGGGGTGTGCGAAATACGGACACGGTCAGATAAAGGCGGCAGGGAGCGTACCTGCTTGAACTTCTCGACGTAGATATTTAGCTGACTACGCAGCTCCGCTTCCGTGTGTGAGAACGTCGAGACCTGCGCAGTGAGCGCTCGGCATCGGGCTGCTTCACTTTCCGCTATCCGGCGCTGCTCCTCATACTTGGCCGTCAAGCTTTGAATCTCTGCGTCTTTACTGCGCAGGAGACACGCGTAATGGGACTCTCGAAGTTCGAACTTTTCACCGAGGGTTTTAAGTTTCGCGCGAAGTCTAGCTCCAGTAAGTCGGTCTGTCGCATAAGTCCCAGGCCTGCGGAAGATAACTCACGCCTCGTCCATGTCAACGTCTGTCTTCTCGTTCTTTGGATTCCCTTTTGAAGCCATCACTTCCTGGATATCGTAAAGGAGGGAGTCGAGTCGCTCATTGACAATCTGGCGGGCCTTTTTCTCGTTCTCTTCGAGTCTCTTGTTTTCATCCTGGGCATGATATTAGATCCCGCGGTTCATTTTGTGGTGAGTAATTGCCTACCTTGACTTTCTTGTTCTCCTTCGTGAGCTCCCGACAGAGTTTTTCCAGCTTGTCCTTCATGGTAACTGTCTTGTTCAGCTCGGACTTGCCCTTATCCTGATCCTTCTGCAGCTGATCCGCTCGTTTCTTGCTCTTGGCATAATCGCGATCCAGCTTCTTCATGTCGGCCAGTAGTTCCGTGTACTTCTTGTGAACGGTCTCAAGCCGCGTCATGGGAGACTCGATGTTGCTCAACAGCTGGTTCAGATCTCTAGTCGCCTTTTTCACCTCCCGTTCTGCGCGATGTTAAGGCCAGTCTCTTTCTCAATGATCCCGAAAACATACCAATTTCGGCCTCCTGGTCCTTTTCTCCGGCGGCATCTTGCTCCAGCTGAGAGATCTTGGCGGCGAGCAGCTTCGAGGTCTCGGTCGGGTCGGGGACCTTCTTCGCCTTGTTCTTCTTCGAGCTCGACGTCATCTTCGGCGAAATTCGATCAACGGACGCGGGCAGAGGTCGCTGCGGGACGAAAGGGAAATGACTTGTGTTCGCGTGATCCGGGAGAGCCGACGGGCAGAGACTGTCACCGAGGATTCGAATGGGATCCGAGACAGCAACTGCCATGCCTGGACCGCAACTGGCGAGTTGCGGTCGCGATAACAATCGAAAATGAAGCTGAGCTACTAAGGTCGCGGATCTTTTACAACCTGCTCACAGAGTAGAAAAGATGTGAACTGGGATTCGGAGGTTTTGCGCGATCTGTACGTAAGGCGATCCCGAACACGCGAAGCAGAGAAAAAGGGCGCACAAATCCGATCCGGAAAAGTTCCGCAACTGTACAAAACACAAAGCCGCACGGGCGAGAATTGCAGCCGGAGTCGATGCTGGAATTCAATTCTCGGTCGGTGGTTAGGATTAACAAGCAGCCTTCGCAGCGGAGATTTGCGCTTTTCCGTATTAGGTTTAGCGTCTGATCCTCCGGGGAAGTTTTTGAAGCCCGAGTCGAAATGACGGAGAAGGCCGTGTACGATCAGCCAGACTGCCGGTTTCCCTGATTGCGAACCTTCTTTGTCCTGCACAGCGCGTTCCCGAGTCCGCGCATGCCGCCACAGAGATTTACTGTCGATTGGTGGCGCGGGTGCGGTGTGCGCTTCGCGATTGTTGTCGGCTAATCGGATCGGAGTGGAGGTTGTGGCAACATCGAAGAAGCTCCACGAAGCCAGAGAACCATCAGTGACGCTTTGCTTGGTTCTTGCAAACAAGTGCGCTTCAAGCCGTCGCTGAGCGCCCACGATGCTACTACGATCAGTAGTAGGAGCACGCCGCCACGGCATTGGGCTGGTTTCTCGGCCATGGTTACCGTACCGTGCTCGAGGACTCCGAGCGGCATCGACGGTGACGGATCTCAACCGCTACCCGAATGTGGGCGAGAAACTCCACGGGTTCACCGTGAAAGACAAGAAACATGTCCCAGAGCTGCATCTATCCGCAATTCTCCTCAAGCACGACAAGACCGACGCCGACTATCTCCATGTTGCGCGTGAGGACAAGAACAATGTGTTTGGGATCGGTTTCAAGACAAACCCTCCGGATGCCACCGGGGTGCCCCATATTCTGGAGCACACGACGCTATGCGGTAGCGAGAAGTCAGTATTGCTCATGTTGGAATGTCGAGTATTGTTTGGCTAATCTGGCCGCAGGTACCCGGTCCGGGATCCCTTCTTTAAGATGCTCCCCCGGTCCTTGTCGAATTTCATGAATGCCTTCACCTCCTCCGATCACACCACGTACCCCTTCGCAACGACAAACCGACGCGATTTCCAGAACCTGCTGTCCGTGTACCTGGACGCAACACTACATCCTCTGTTGAAGGAGGAGGATTTCCGGCAGGAAGGATGGAGACTTGGCCCCGAAAATCCACGAGCCGCCGAAGAAGGTGGCACTGCGAAGCCGGAAGATATCGTGTTCAAAGGAGTTGTCTACAATGAAATGAAGGGACAAATGTCTGATGCGAATTATCTCTACTATATTCGCTTCAAGGAGCACATCTTCCCGGCAATCAATAACTCAGGGGGCGATCCGCAGTTCATCACAGACCTGAGTCATAAACAGTTGGTAGATTTCTCTCGCAAAAACTATCACCCCAGCAATGCGAAGATAGTTACATACGGGGATATGCCCCTGGAAGAGCACCTCCAGCAAATTGGAGGCGAGCTGGATCGATTTGCCAAAGGCATTAAAGACACGGATGTTAAATTGCCACTGGATCTCAGTGCCGGTCCACGAGAAGTGACCGTGCCCGGTCCTATCGATCCTTTTACCAGCGACGATCGGCAATTCAAGACGTCAATATCTTGGCTGATGGGGGATACTACCAATATCGTTGAGACGTTCTCCGCTGGAATCGTGTCGTCCCTGCTTCTCGACGGATATGGCTCGCCAATGTATCGAGCATTGGTCGAAAGCGGGATCGGATCGTCTTTCACGTCCAACACAGGCCTCGATACGTCGTCCAGGTTGCCCATTTTCTCTGTCGGCGTAAACGGTGTTAGAGAGGAGGACGTGCCAAAGGTGAAAGAAGTGGTTCGGAATGTTTTCAAGGAGACACTGTCGAACGGCTTCAACGACGACAAAGTTCAGGGCATTCTTCATCAACTCGAACTGGCACTCCGTCACAAGACCGCCAATTTTGGAATTGGACTTATGGGGAAGACCATGACTTCTTGGTTCAATGGTAGCGATCCGATGAAAGAGCTTGCGTGGAACGATGTGATCAATGAATTCAAAAACAGATACGCCCAAGGTGGCTATCTTGAGTCGTTGATGGAAAAGTATCTCGTCAACGACCGTTATCTGACTTTCACCATGGTCGGGTCGCCTTCGTACAATCAAGAACTGGATGAAAAAGAAGCGATCCGCAAGGAAGCCAAACTTGCGGATCTCGTGGCACAGTTCGGATCTGCGGAGAAGGCTGTATCAGAGCTTTCCAAGGCAGAGCTGGAACTTCTCAGAATTCAGGAAAATGCGCAATTAGCAGACGTCAGTTGTCTGCCTACGCTGCACGTCAGCGATATCTCGCGAGAAAAGGAACGCAGACCCGTTCGCGAGGCAAGCATAGACGGCGTAGAAGTCGTCTGGCGCGAGACGCAAACGAACGGGCTGACATATTTCCAAGCCTTGAATCAGCTCGATGGGTTACCCAACGAGCTCCGCATATTGATGCCGCTCTTCAATGACTGCGTGATGCGGCTCGGAACTCCGGGCCGGAGTATGGAACAATGGGAGGACCTCATTAAGTTGAAGACGGGGGGTGTCTCGACGTCCTCGTATTTGGTGTCATCGCCGACCACTCTGGGCGAGTTTAAGGAGGGTCTGCAGTTCTCTGGTTACGCCCTGGACAAGCACGTGCCTGACATGCTAGATATCATTCGGACCCTGGTCGCTGAAACGGACTTCACGAGCGAGGCGGCTCCAAGGATGATCCTGGAGCTGCTGCGGCTGACCACCAATGGTGCATTGGACACGGTCGCGTCCTCGGGCCATCGTTACGCTGCCAATGCCGCGGCCGCAACCCTTAATCGCAACCATTGGATCCAGGAGCAGCAGGGAGGCTTGACCCAGCTGCAGGCGACGGCCCATCTCCTTCGCGAAGCCGAGACAGATCCGGACCGCCTTCGTGAGTTGATCGAGAAGCTACGGCAGATCCAATCCTTTACCATTTCCAATACTTCCAAGCTGCGGGTTCGCATGGTGTGCGAGCCAGGGCAAACAGCAGCAAACGAGAGCACTTTGCAGAAGTGGCTCAGCTCATTGCCCCCGGCCGCCCAACTCCCCACCGCAGCCAAAGAAGAAGAACAAACACTGATGAACAAGCAACAAGCGAAGATGCTGCTATACGACATGCCCTACAAGGTGTACTACTCCGGCCTTGCCATGGAAACGGTGCCGTTCGTCGACCGCTGCAGCGCTCCCCTGAGCGTGCTCTCGCAACTACTGACGCACAAGTTCTTGCATCCGGAGATCCGCGAGAAAGGCGGTGCCTACGGCGCCGGGGCCGGCAACGCCCCACTCAAGGGCCTCTTCACCCTGTCCAGCTATCGCGACCCTAACCCGTCTAATACCATGAACGTGTTTAAGCGGGCGGGCGTGTTTGCGCGCGATCGCGCCTGGACGGAACAGGAGCTGGAAGAAGCCAAGCTGAGCATCTTTCAGGGTCTCGATGCGCCGACCAGCGTGGATGAGGAAGGACAGCGCTACTTCATGAGCGGTGTCACCGACGAGATGGACCAGCGCTGGCGCGAGCAGGTCCTTGATGTCACGGCCAAGGATGTCAGCGAGGTGGCGCATGAGTTCCTTGTCAACGCCGCCCGTCGGCGAGCGTTGTGTGTCTTGGGTGAGCGCAAGGACCTCGCCGACTCGGACGAGTGGACCGTGCGGAAGCTCTCGCTGCAAGCGCAGGCGGAGGAACCGATTGACAGCAACGAGGCAACAGCATGATATTCGCGAGCTCGAACCAATCTCTTTGTACAGACAGGTATGACGCATCCTCATAGATTTACCGATATACCCCGGCGGTTCTGTACTCTATGTATAACTACACAACTCTCAATATAAATGCCACTCAAAATCATCCTCTCCTTCCTTCCCTCCGCATCCTTACCAATCCACGCGCAGCTGGCCCGAACAGATACATCTCCAGCCACTACGTCTTCCATGGCTGGCAGATCACCAGTGTAGCGCAAGATCAACCCCCATGCCTGGAGAGGAAATGGATCTGGGCCTTGCTGTTTGTCTCGTCGAGGGACGCCTCCTTCGACGGTCAGGCACAAACGCAGCTCCCTGGATTCATCTTTCCAAACCACCCCTATCTGTCTCTCCAGGAAGGCATGCTCCGTCTTGATCAGAACTGCCCTGGGATCATACTCTCCGCTGGGGAGTAATCCCGTACCTGTGAGGAACTGGGGGGCGGACTGAGGACGTGAGGACATTTCGTAAGCTTCATGCTTTCAAGGATCGTCGAACTATAGACTGTGTGTACAACGTCTGGTAGGAATAGTTAACTTTGCCTATAGATAGGCTATTGATTGGAAATCTTCTGTTGTCGGTTTATGGATTTATGCATTCGTTGCCCTTTCCGGAGCTGGATGCCCCTACATCCCGGTTAGAGTTAGGGTTAGGGTTTCTGTACTATCCGACCAAGTGTGACGGTTATGGATGTAACCCTTTCTTCAATCTACCGAGTTTAGATCCGGAGTAGTACGAGTAGTCTGGCACCCGGACAAGGATCACTGCACTTACTGATGGATCACAGAAAACTTGACAAGGGGTGTCCCGATTCTACGGCAAGCATCGATTGGAGATGCAGCGCTTTACGACCATGCGACCTGGTTACTGATTCCAGGTGAAGCAATGTTAGGAAACGCTGACGTTCAGTTCGTCGAGATGTTCCTAAAGTTCCCCTCAACTGCAAAGCGCCGCTCCATGATTCTAATTGACCTACTGCTGTTTCGGTAAATGCGAATTAGATTGTGTTGGCTGCAAGTAAGAACTGCACCACCTAGCCTAGGACCGGGACGGCAGACGCTAGCCTCCAAGCACTTTATTATTCAAAGTAAAAAAGTCCTCATGGTATCGACTCCCAGCACTTCTGTTTGTCAACGAATTGACGGTAGGATAACGCGAGCACGTAGCTCGTGACTCGGCATTTCTGTTGTGTAAAAACATGCCTCTCCTTTGCGGATTGACGTTCCGCAGGAAGAACCGGAAGACTGCGGGCTCCAAAGATACTAGTAATGATGCTGGTGCTGCAGCGGCCTCGACTTCGAAGGCATAGCTTTCACAGAATGCTCAAACATCCCCCACGGGAAGCGCCTCTAAAGGTTCTCAAAGGGAGCCTGTTCTGCCTCTTACCCTTCCATTTCAACAAACCTTGGTCGAAAACCAAGCACTCCGGAAAATCACCCTTCCTGGGACCAAAGACAACTTCGATCCTTGGACTCGGGCTTTTGAAATTCTGCAGTCTCGGGAGTCCGACCTGGCGGGCGACTTTGCAAAGCATTTGGCGTCACCGCAGGACGATCCTGACCCTTTGTCGCCAGGATCAGTTCAATCAATCGTTGCCCGACTCCTGGATGATCGCGAAAAGAAGCAATGGCGAGTTTCCCTGCTGGTGAAGGATGTTAACATTCGAGAACAAGCAGAGAGGCTGGTCAAGTTCCTTATCTGGTCGGATTCAAAAGTCTCAGCTGTTGTCAGCTCTCAGCCATACGCAGCATTGGCATGGTCCGGTGTTTACCTGGTCCTCCCTGTAGGTTAACCCAGAGCAGAGAATGGTGACATACGGCAGATCGGGATGCTGATCATTTTTGTAGCTCATCAGTAGCAGTGTGGCGGCAATTGAGTCCATATTGAGGGATTTAAATTCTCTTTGTGACGTCCAAATTTACTGGCAGATCGTTGAAAAACGTATCTGCAGCCCTCACGTCGACAAGGGTATCAAGAGCTCTTAGAGCCAGCGGCCAAGCTCTACCCCCAGATACCTGAGTACCAGGCTCGAGTAATCTGCCATCTCTCCAGGGCTCAGCTCTCAAGGGCTTGGGAGAATGTTGATGGTTGGAACGATTGGGAGGGAATGGTGGCAAATGTCGAGAGCTTGAGTGAGCAGTACAGTGGTTACATTTCTCCACTCGAAGCCGAAGAGATACATGGAATTGCACAAGATGCAGGAGTCACATATCATCCTAGACAAGTTGAAGAGCATGGAGCATCGCACATACCTGTGGCTGCATCTCACGTTTGACATCATCGAGAAAAGCCCAAGTGAGTATGGCAGAGTGTCGGATGTGGAAGCACTTCTGTCTGGTCTGCCTTCCGAGGTATCACAGGCATACGAGAGGATTTTGGAGAGAAGCAAGAATGAACTTCATACGGAAACTCTTCTCCAGATTGTTCTGGTTGCTGCACGTCCATTGACCCTCGATGAAGCGAATGCGGCTCTGGCGCTAGCGTTGAAGAAGGGAGGATTCGATTCCCCTGCTGCCTTGGAGTCTAGTATGTGGCCTAGAGAGGGTTTCAAAAACACGGTCAAAAAACTGTGGACTCTTTGTCAGCGTGCATGAATCAAAGCTGTCATTTACCCATTAAACGGCGAGGGAATTCCTTACTCATCGCGAAAGGAAAGGCAAATGGCGGGGTCGGTTGAACATGTCCGAATCACAGGTTAGGATGCTGGAGATGTGTCTGGAATACCTGTCCTATCTGGATGACCAGGTTCCAGTTTCAGAAATCCAGGCAAGGTTCCCCTTGGCGCGGTACTCTGCACAATACTGGATGGACCACGCGAAGCCGGTCGAGATTGAGAGGGATGTGCAGGAAAGGGTCTTGGATTTCTCCCTCCATCGAGACCGAGCATACCGAGTTTGGGGCAATTTTTATGACCCCGAACAGTCTTGGATTGAATATCCGGGAGCAGATAGACCACTGATGACAGACGCATCGTTTGCCGGCCTTCGGCACACGGTAGAACTGCTGTTGAAAGAAGGCGTCGATGTTAACGCAGAAGGTGGCCCTTTCGGCAATGCTCTCCAGGCTGCCTCTAAGCAGGGCCACAAGAGGATCGTGGAGCTGTTGCTCCAAGAGGGGGCTGATGTCAACGCACAAGGTGGGCATTACGGAAATGCTCCTCTTCAAGCTGCTTTTGATGCCGGACATAGGGAGATTATAAAGCTGCTGTTGGACAATGGTGCACTCAGAGTTGATCAATGATTGTATAGTTGTTGCGAACATTGTCTTTTCTTATTTCCTTATGACTTTGTCCATGCATACTTTGTCACTGATTCCTTGCCCACTGCGTAGCAGAAGTTGATAATCCCACTTCGTCACTCAGCTGTGATGACCCTTCAAGAAGTATCGAACTTTTAATCGTTTACATGCACCGAGCGCTTGGATCCCAGGTATATAATGTTGGTGGTCTGTCGTAAGTTTCGAAGGTCGATTCACGAGGGATAAGCCAATGCGGGCTGGTTAAGCGATAATCGTCAAAATCCAAGCCTTGGGAATGCTGGCTGCGAGTACTCGTGCGAGTAAGATGGGTGGTAGGAGAGGAGTCCACGAACTTTGAACCCTGGAATGCCCTGGAACGAAGTTATGTCAGACTACAGGATACAGTGCAATGCCTCAACAGTTGGAAGAACATCCACCGAATGAGCAAGGATATCAAAACATCGACTCATAAACCATTATGATTGCCGTTACTCCGTACAAACGCTGCCTCTAATTGATCCCCAACCCCCATAAGTCATGACATCAATGATTCAACTAATAGTACACTGACAGCTTTTTTCTAAGGGTAGCAATGACACAATTAGCCCGTATGCACGTTGATATTTGGCGAATGAGTCCCCTGCTGCGCAAACTGTCGTTGGGCATGGAACTGCTGCTGTTGGTGTGCAGCAGGCTGTTGCGCGACTTGCGGGACCTGTTGTTGTTGATGCTGCGGCTGTTGTTGTTGTTGTTGTTGTTGCCATTGCTGTTGCCACTGTTGCTGCTGTTGTTGTTGAATTTGTTGGTGTTGCGGATGTTGTTGCTGCTGCTGCTGCTGCGGCTGCTGCTGTTGCTGTTGGCGTGATTGCAGCAGTCGCTGTTGCTCCTGCAGTCGCGAGGCTTCCCGCATCACTCGTGCGTTGTCAGGAGCTCCTTGAATTGGCACCCCTGGTCGCGCCATTTGTTGCTGCATGGCAGCTTGTGGACCTATTTTCATGGCCATCGCATTCACCGGAATGGGACTATTCATTGGTCTAGCACCCGGCATGCCTTGTATGGGCACGCCACTGGCGGCCATATTTGCTTTGATGGCCATCGCATTGGCGGGCATAGGGCTATTTACCGGTCTAGCATTCGCCATGCCTTGCATCGGCATGCCCCCAGCAGCAGCCATGTTAGCTCCAGCTGGAACCCCATTGGGAACCGCGTTGGCCATTGGCTGCGCGTTAGCCGACGGTACGGCACCAGGGTTCTGATTCGGATACCCAGCGGCGGCGACGGCTTGCTGATTTGGTAGTTGTTGCCCGGCGCGTTGAGCAGCGAGGGCCTGTGAGAGCGGAGACACGTCAATGGAAAAGTTCAAGTAAAGGGCGGTCCGGGGAAAGACACTTACACGCTGCTGCATGATCATTTGCCGCCGATACTCCTCTTGCTTTTCAAGGAGCTTCTTCTCCCGCTCGTACTTCAGGTTGCTCAGATCCATCGGATTCGTGGTTGGGATCTTGGGTTGATTTGCCTCGTTGACTTTGCGGACGGATGCAATATGCGTGACTTCAAGAAGCGTTAAAAGACAGCCGAATAATAAATCCAAGTATGTACTTACCATTCTGTTGCTTCTGCAACATTGCCTCACGCTTCTTGGCCAGCTTGCGCATCGCATCCAAAAGAGCGAGATGTCGGGTTGCCCGGCGTCGGTCGACCCGGATCGGCTGCGTAGTTTTCCTTCGGATCACGGCCTGCGCTTGAGGATTGCCTTGCTGGGCTGCCTGTTGTTGTTGTGCGGCTTGTTGTGCGAGTACCGTACGCTGGGCAGCTTCCAGACGTTGATAATACGTCCGGAAGTATTGGGTCTTGGTCATCTCAGCCGGCAAACCCTCGAGAGCAAGCCAGCGCTCGAAACACTCCCATGGCGTTCTTCGCTCCGCGCCGGACGTGAATTGTGATGGCGACGACAGACAGCTAGAGATGAGCGACCAGTTGTAGGAATACTCCTTGGCTAGGCGGCGCAACTCGTCGTCCTCCGCCGCCGTCCACTGGGACGACTGCCGAGATTTGAAGAATCCCACAGACGGCATCGGGTGCTCCGTAGGTGGTCGGAACGAATGGCCGGGAAGGATGCGATCCCGGAGAGGCTTGCTTTCCGGTTGAAAGAGCGCAACATCGGTCTGTTCCGGCCGAAGGTCGATTCTCTCCACCTCAACATCGTCACCGTATTGCTCATAATCATACCGACTCCGTTTTCGCCGTGGACCCTCTTCTCGGAATTTGATGCGACCAGTAGCGTACTTGGAAACAGGGAGAAGATCTGTCTTCCACTCAGAGTCTGGTGGCGCTTTGAACGCTGGCTGTTTTGAGTCCGGAGAGATCCCAACCGGGCTGTACAATGGAAGCTCTCCCAGCAATTTCTCAGCTGCAGGTGTGAAGTCCACCGAGAAGGTGAACTCATCTGACCCGAGAGAGAAGATGGCGGCTGGCGCTGCAGAGTCCGCGGCAGGGCCCCGAGGCTCGTCAGTGAAGCTTTCGCTACCTGATTCATCCTCAGTCGAGGGAACAAGATCCGGTGTGGGTTGCGATACGGGAACAGATTCATCCCATGTCTCATCCCTCGACGCCTCCATGTTCGTCTCCGACGAATTTGCAGGCACGGGTTTCACCGACGGTGCGATCTTGGCCCTCACCCGAAGCTGTGCACGCTGTTCTGGCTCACTGTTGACATATTCCGCGCACCAATCCGCACAACTCTTCGCAGCGGCAATCTTCCACTTCCTCTCTTCTCTGAAGTCGGTCCGCATCCACTTCATATGGTCCAACAGCACGTCCCAATGGGTGGCCTGGCGAGTGGGCTCAAGAGAGCGGCTCATCTGTCGCAGCGGCCAACGATGAGAATGCTGGAGGGAATAGATGCGGCGCAACGTGCGGCAGTCCATTTGTTCCTCGTAATCCAGGAAATGGTTCGATGTCGTTAGTGTTTTGCGGGCCGTCGCCAAGAGATTGCTCAAGGTTGCGCTGCGAGGCGGCGAGTATGCCTTGCTCTGGAAAAGGGTGAACATGTAATCTTGTTCTTCGTTCAACCCCATGCTCAGATCTCCGACATTCTGGCGAACCAGGTCACCGTCTGTCTTTGCGGAGGGAAGCTTGGGAAACACGACGGTTGACAGTTTGCTGCGCTCTTTCTCCCGCTCCTTCCTCTGTTTAATCCTTGCCGCCGAATCCGATGACCCGGTGTCCGAAACCGGTGTCATCCGACCAGACTCAGTCGGTGTCTTCTCAGGCTGAGCAGCCGGCTGTTTACGCGTCTCGCCAAGTATCTCCGAGACAGACTTGTGCCTGATAGCGCCAGAGGATACCCTCGTTGTCATCCTCTCGATGACAGGCTGGGTGGGTTGAGGGGCTGTACTTGGCGCTGCCTCCTTTCGAACGCTCTTGGGTGTCTCTGTTTCCGTTGGCTTTTTATCCACAGGCGCCTGCGCAGCGCCCTCTGCGAAATCCATCCGATCCGCGGTGGGCGTTGCCAGGGACGTTGTGGAGGCGACATCTTCCCGAATTACTTGGTTCGACAGCTGGGTTGCGCCGGGCTGCGGGCGGTCTCCAATCATCTTGCTCGCCGCCAAGACTTGCTGTGCGTTGAGGGACTGCGCCTCCTCTAGTTTGAGTTGCTCCTCAGGAGTCGTCGGTATCGGAGTCTGGAGAGGTTCCAGAGCCTTGTCGGTCGATATCTTGCCTAGATCGGCTGCAGGTTTGGCCGGTTTGGCAATTTTGCTTTCTGCGCCCTCAAGATCCTCGCCAGGACTGGTATCCGGCGAGGCGGGTGGAGGGACTGGTGTATTGGTAGAGTACTGACCGACAGAGGAGGCCGGAGACAAGGGTTGCTCTGAATATTGATTGATGCTGCCCAAGGCTAAAGATGGCCGCTTTTGCTTCCCTTGGGCGACAGGTCCATTTGGAACCGCCGGTGCAGCCACACCATTATCCGCCGTCCTCGCGATGGTCCCTGTCTCTTGCGGACTTGGTTGAGTGCGCGGAGACGATGTCGCGCATGGTGTAGTATGACCCTGGGTCTTCACGGGTGTTTCCGGCAGGGAGACACTGAATGCCTGAGGACCGTCGGCCTTGCCCGGCGGTGACACGGACGCAGCATGCTGTGTTGGGATTGCCGTCGCGGGTCGCGGTGTTTCGCCGTTCGTAGGAGCGGTGCAGAGCATGCTCCCCGTGGCATTTGCATTGTTTGTCTGTTCCAAAGCCAATGACGTCGACTTCGGTATCATTTGCGTCGGAAGCGCGGCATCTGTTGCTTGCTGATCGCTTACAGCCTTAGGTGCAGATGTCGAATCGGCGGGCGCGACATCATGTTCCTGCCGACGCGCAAGAATCGCGGCATAGTCGGGGAGCGGCGGGAGGGTAGCTTCGTCAAAGGTGCGACCTCTGGTGAGCATCCGCAGTTAGCCGTGGATCCCGAAGGCACGACGCCTCGTACGACGTATAGACAAATAATGTACATATAAATATATATTTGCATATATATTTATACATAATTATACATTTGTAAGTGGACAAAAGCACGGTCAGAACATACTTGGTGAGGTCGTTGGCGTCGAGGAAAGCCTGTTCTTTTTGCTGGTAGATCGGATCGCCGGTCGCGCTCTCGGTCGCACACCCGACGGTCGCAAAGTACAGCTCGCTCAATTTTCGCTTTCGCGACGACAAACAACGCCTAAAATTCACGGTAAGCGACAAATCGACCCTCTGGCGAACGCTGAATAAGATAAATCGGTCGGAAAAAATTTTTACGTACGCGATCTCATCGTTCTTGGATCGGAGCAGCTCGTCACGGAGCATCGAGTCTATCTCGACCACGCGTCATCCGATTAACGCGTGGGAAAAAGGAACAAAGGAATAAAAGCGATCATTCAGACCGAAAAAATCAATTTGAATCGATGAAAAGGGGTGAGAAAGCGACGATTTGCGATGCAGGGCTAGTCGGGGGGACGTGGACAAGACACGAGATGTCACCGGGTTCTCAGGCAAGGCGGGTTACGGGATTGGTGCTTTGGCCCAGGGTAAGGGTGAAAGGGAGAGACGACTGGCATTGTGGCCTGGGGCATCAAGGCAGGAATTCGACATTTTCGTCTGGTGATGACTCAGCATTCCGGGGTTTTGTGACGCCGAACTCCGGCGGTGAGGAGCGGCAGAATTGCTGTCCATGAAAAAAAGTCGACGGAATTTCTGACGGGAGTCTTGCTCCTTTGCAATGGTATAGAACGGTACTGGGTTGACAATGGCTAAGCGAAAGAGAGAACCCGATCAGCCGGATCGCAAGGACGTCGAGGAACAGCCCAGGAAGGCTGTCAAGCCCGACGTGGAAGCAGAGTCATCGACGGGCGCCGGAGCACTCACCATCCAAATCGTCACAGGCTCCTACGAACGAGTCCTCCATGGATTCACAGCCACCTTGCCGGCAAAACCCTCGCTGGGGAAAGGTTCTAAGAGGGACAGTTCGAAGGAGTTGTCTGTCCAGTTCGCAGATACATTCTTGTTTCAGGCGCATCGATCTGCGATCCGAGCTCTAGCGGTCTCGCCTCTGACTGAGCCAGACGCTGCTCAGCCGCAGAAGCTGATTCTGGCCAGTGGCGGCACGGATGAGCGTGTCAACCTGTATTCTCTGTCGGCTGCCCCGCCTGTAGTTGACGAACGATTTCCCTCAGTCCCGACACTTGCTGGCAACAAGATCCTTGAGAACCCCGGAAACCGAGAACTAGGGTCGCTACTTCACCACTCGTCCACCATCACAAAACTCTATTTTCCTACAAAATCGAAGCTGCTGGCAGCAAGCGAAGACAACACCATTTCGGTCGTTCGGACGAGGGATTGGACGGTGGTATCGACGATAAAGGCCCCTCGTCCAAAACCGCAAGGACGGCCTTCTGGCGACACGGCGCCGCCTGGTCAGAGTCCTGCTGGCATCAATGACTTCGCCGTCCACCCCAGCATGAAACTCATGATTAGCGTGGGTCGCGGAGAGAAATGCATGCGGCTCTGGAACTTGGTGACCGGCAAGAAAGCCGGTGTATTGAATTTCAGCAAGGATCTTTTGCAGAGTATGAGGGAAGGCCGTCACGGGACGGGAGAAGGTCGCGCGATTGTTTGGAGCGCGGACGGGGAGGAATTTGCGGTGGCCTTTGAGTGGGGAGTCGCCGTGTTTGGCGTGGTACGTTTGCGCTACCTCCGTTCATACTGGAACGATTCTGGAAACTGATGTGCTCAGGACTCCATCGCCAAATGCCGGGCCGTTCCCTCGCGGCCCACAAAGGTTCATCGAATTCGATACTTTACGTTTGGTTCCAGCGAAGGGGACAAACGCGAGTTCCTTGCCGTTTCGACAGAGGACGGCCGCGTTCTTTTCTATTCAACTCGCTCCCCACGCAAGTCCAAGGATACAGATACAGAGTCCAGCATTCCCGACGCTGAACTTTACGCTCAGGTCGGAGGCAAAGCCAGTGGACTCAGTGGTCGAGTCAAGGATTTTGAAATCCTGAACCTGGCGCGTAATGAGGCTTGGAAGGACCATTACCTGTTAGTGACCTGTGGTAGTGACGGGGCGGTTCGGCTTTGGTCATTACGAGCTGAAGAGTTCCGCGCCGCTGAATCTGAGAGCTCCGATGCCCAGGGCGAGACCCGCCAGATCGGGACGCTGCTCGATACGTACGAGACTGGCGACCGGATTACCTGCATGGTAGCCTTTGTGATGCAGCAGCCGCAAGAACCGGTGGTTGATGAGGAGTCGGAGTTTGAGTCAGAGGCTGGTGCGGATAATGAGTCTAGCAGTGACGACGAAGACAGTGATTGATGTACAGTCTGCCATGAGCATGATACCCTAACGAGAAACCCTTTCGTTCGTGGAGAGCAAATCATGGTCGTCAGGGGCAGAAGCACATGCATTGGTTTCTTGTGCGTAGGCCATTGTGCAACAGCTTGGGCTTTCTGTATTTTTTGAACAGTGCATACTCCAAGAATTTTCTCGTACTCCAACTTGGACTTTTTATTTCTTCGGGACTGAACTTGAACTGTATGTACCTATATAGAGGTAGGTAAAAAGCAGAGAAGGATGAAGTTGAATAATAATGCTGCAATTGGGAAGCATGGAGGTTGGAGTGAGGAAAGAGCGATGCACACAAATCACAACGGGCAGGAACCCCACCGCCCAATTTTGTCATCGAAAAATAAAAATCAAAAACGGACTTCAAATCAAGTGACTTTTTTTGATTTTCGGTTGTGGAAAACAAAATAGGTTCAACAAGACGAATAAAAAAAAAATATCTCAGCTACGAGCCGAATACTTGACAGACATCGCTGATTTTTTCTTGATTCGCCCATCGCGTCCCCGCAATCATGGCGACCAACGGCGATTTCTCCGACGACGAGTCGCAGCCCGGCTCGCCCGTTGACGTTAACGAGAATGAGGAAGAGGTCGAGGAGCCGGAGCCGCAAGAACAGGAAGACTCCACGGAGAAGCCACTGAAGCCCGCGCTGAAGAAGAGCCCGGCTCCGCCGCCGCAGCAACAACAACCCAAGCGGCCCAAGCTGCCCGAGCAGCCAGATCCGTCGACAGTGGACTTCTCGAAGTTGACGCCACTGTCACCCGAGATCATTGCCCGTCAGGCGACCATCAACATCGGTACCATCGGGCACGTCGCCCACGGGAAATCGACGGTAGTCAAAGCCATTTCGGAAGTGCAGACGGTCCGGTTCAAGAACGAGCTGGAGCGAAACATTACGATCAAGCTGGGTTATGCCAATGCCAAGATCTACAAGTGCGATAACCCAGAATGCCCGCGGCCGACGTGTTACAAGAGTTACAAGAGCGAGAAGGAGATTGATCCTCCGTGCGAGCGAGAGGGCTGCACGGGGACGTATCGTCTCTTGCGACATGTCTCGTACGTTCTCACTCGTTCCGTTCTGCGAGATTGGAAAGCAAAGCTGACCCCAACATAGATTTGTTGACTGCCCGGGTCACGACATTCTCATGAGCACCATGCTTTCGGGCGCCGCCGTCATGGATGCGGCGTTGTTGCTGATTGCCGGGAATGAAACGTGCCCGCAGCCGCAGACATCGGAGCACTTGGCTGCAATCGAGATCATGAAGCTGAGCCACATCATTATTTTGCAGAACAAGGTCGATCTGATGCGGGAAGAGGGCGCGCTGCAACACTACCAGTCGATCCTGAAGTTCATTCGAGGAACGGTTGCGGACAAGTCGCCTATCATCCCCATTTCTGCTCAGCTCAAGTACAACATCGACGCGGTCAACGAGCACCTGGTGACACACATTCCCGTCCCTGTGCGCGACTTCACCGCCGCGCCTCACATGATTGTGATCCGATCGTTCGATGTGAACAAGCCGGGTGCAGAGATCGACGACCTCAAGGGCGGTGTCGCGGGCGGTTCGATCTTGACCGGCGTACTGAAGCTCAACGACGAGATTGAGATTCGACCCGGTCTGGTGACCAAGGACGAAAGCGGCCGGATCCAATGCCGACCGATCTTCTCGCGGGTTGTGTCGCTCTTCGCCGAGCACAACGACCTCAAATTCGCCGTGCCCGGTGGTCTGATCGGTGTTGGCACACGCGTCGACCCGACTCTCTGCCGAGCAGACCGTCTGGTCGGCTTCGTGCTGGGTCTGCGGGGCAAGTTGCCGGCCATCTATACGGAGCTGGAGGTCAACTACTTCCTGCTGCGCCGACTGCTGGGTGTCAAGTCCGCGGACGGCAAGCAGGCCAAGGTCGCCAAGCTGTCGAAGAACGAAGTGTTGATGGTCAATATCGGCTCGACGGCGACGGGCGCCAAGGTTGCGGGTGTCAAGGCCGATGCGGCCAAGCTGATCCTGACGCACCCGGCCTGCACGGAGATTGGCGAGAAGATCGCCATCAGCCGGCGGATCGAGAAGCACTGGCGGTTGATTGGGTGGGCAAACATCGTAGCGTAAGTGTCGATTTCGCCATAGGGATGAATCTCTCCTAACATTATTGCTAGGGGAACGACCTTGGAGCCAATCATGGATTAGATGTTCTGAGTGTTGTTTTCGTTCGATGTCCTGGTGTCATGCCTGTAGCTACAGAGCAACGAATACACTTTTTAGAGATGACCGCAAACCGTGACATGGTTTCAACATTGGACGTAGATTCTGTCAATCCAGCGTAACTTATTTCACAATGCTCGTATCCCTGTAAGTTTTCGATTTCTACAGTACACCCACGATCCCCTTCCCTGAAAAAAGATCCTCGTTCAGAAATAATGTACAAATAAACATTGAAACCCCAATCCAAAAGGTAAAAGACATCCAAACCAATTACCAACTCATTGTCTTTCTCTTCTTCGCCCTTCTCCTCTTCAGAATATTCCTCCCCCCACGCGTCTTCACTCGAGCCAGGAACCCATGCCGCCGCTTCTGCACCAATCGCGACGGGTTATACGTATCGCGCTTCGCAGCGAGGTGTGCGGAGGCCGAGAATGCTCTACTCTGAATGGGAGACGAGAATGACGGCCGCAAAAGGCTTGATGTCCATGTCGATGCCATTGTTGTTGTTGTTGTTGTTGTTGTTGTTGCTGCTGCCAATGGACGGGATGGTGCTCTGGCGGCGAGATGGGAGAGTGTTCTAGTTCTTCGTCTCCATTAGAAAATGGTCCCGCTACCTGACTGAGGTATTATATGGGATGATGTCGTTGAATGATTTACCTGGACGGTGACACTGCGACTCGAACTGCTGCCGCCGCCATTGCGGAAGTCGGCAATGGGCGCATGAATGCCGCCCTCGTGCAACGGAGGAGGGATAGCATGTTGGCGACTGTGGACGGCAATTCCCTGTCGCGAGAGCGTCGTGTGATGTCGGCTTCAATTGATTCAAAGTCCGCGGAGGACAAAAAGTTGTTCTTCCAGTCGGACCTTGAATCGCCAAGACGGACCTTCTTAAAACAGAAAGTCGGCGGTGCCGCTTTAACACCTCCGCCATTGTTGATTTGCCAATGTGGTCACGTGGAAGAAAGCAGAATCTCTAAAGCAGCGACAGCATGTTTCTAATCGGGAAGGTCAGTTTCTATCAATTTACGTAACTATCAAGCAGCTCGTTATCTTTGAAAA
Organism: Thermomyces dupontii; assembly: GCF_041956625.1. Taxonomy (NCBI): domain Eukaryota; kingdom Fungi; phylum Ascomycota; class Eurotiomycetes; order Eurotiales; family Trichocomaceae; genus Thermomyces; species Thermomyces dupontii. The sequence continues at coordinate 6,652 of NW_027192310.1, read as the reverse complement.
AAGTTCAAGACTGTCGCCGGTTCACGACTAAAACACTCGACGATAATGACTCCGGCTCTCCGAAATCAATGCTGACACATACTTCTTAATTTATCAACTGCATTCAACCTTGTCAACGTAGAAAAAAAAAAAAAAAAATCCGAAAATGACGTCCAACCCAACACCTCTCCCCCCAACATCCATCCTCGCCAGCAAACCCATCAGCCAGTCCGCCGCGCACGAATTCCTCCGCACCTTCCTCGACCGCGCCGACAACGATGCCTCGCTGCAGCCCAATGCGCTCATCACCGAAAAGGGCCCTGTGTCGCGCACCGCGACCGCCGCGGCGCCGAATCTCGCGCTGCATAATCTGAAGCGCGTCCAGGCCGGGTTGGCCGGTGAAGTCCTGGGGCGGGATTTGAGTTCATTAGCCCCTCCAGGAGGAAATGGTACTGTCGATGACTCTGCGGATATGTGGGAAGAGAGGAGGAAGCAGGAACGCACGGGATGGGAGGAGGAGGAGGAGGGTAGTTCTGTCAATGCCGGGACAGTTGCTGTGAATGGCGAAGTCGATGAGGATCAGGCCGCTGGTACTTCTGCGTCGACAAAGAAATTGGACAAGGAGGAGCGAAAGAGACTGAAGAAGGAACGCAGAAAGGCGGAGAAAAAGGCGAGAAGGGAACAGACGAAACAGGCAAAGGACGCCGGGGCTGGGGAGGACGAGGATGACGATGATGAGTGAACGTATCCTTTAGCATGGAGTTATTTTTTTTTTTCGTTTTTTTTTTTTTTTTTTTTTTTTTTTTTTTTTTTTTTTTTTTTTTTTTTTTTTTTTTTTTATTAGAGGCTTGGGTTTGGATGGAGTTCGGTGTTGGGATGACATTAATAATTCTTTTGTCCATATTACGACCCTCTTTCTTAGGTTGGATACTGCAATGTAATATTTTACAGCTCCCGATCGGCTGCCTTGACGGGCTTCTCGCTATCCTGCTCCTTCTTTGAGTCCCGACCTTTCCAACCCAGAGCCGCCAGCCGCTCCGTCAAGATCGGGTGGGAGTAGTGGTAGCTGGCGTACATCCAGTCGGCATCCATGGTGCTCAAGTTCTGAATCTGAAGCTTGAGCAACGACGTGGCGAGCAAGTTCGCGTAGCCTAGCTTGGCGGCGAACGCATCTGATCAATCCGTCAGCACGGTACCTTCATAAAAATATACCGGCTACGTACCCGCTTGGAACTCAAACTTCCGGCTCAAAATGTTCATGAGCAACTTGACAACCGCATCCATCGGGGCCAGGGCATCCGAGAACAGCAAGAAACCAATCATGATTGGCTTCTCATCAAAGAACCCAAACGCCTCGTACAGAGAGTTATTATTGATGAACGCAGTGAAAAGCGCAAAGATGTAGAACATGTGGAACTGCGACAGTCAATCAGATACAATCAAAAAAATCAGGGTCCATCCCGCACGAACCTGCGCAATGCCGAACAACTTCGTCGTGTGGCCGAGTTTCCAGTGCCCCAGCTCGTGACTCAACACGGCCACAACCTCGTCCGGCTCACTCTTCTCCATCAGCGTGTCGTAGATAACGATATGCTTCTTCCACGGCAGCCCGTAAAAGTACGCATTGCTGTGCGCGCTGCGCTTGCTGCCGTCGATCGAGTAAATCTCATGCAGGGGGAAGTTCAGCTTCTGCGCCAATCCCTCAACACCGGTCTTGATCGGTCCGGGTTCCAGGGGAGACAGCTTGTTGAACAGAGGCAGAATGACAATCGGGTAGATCGTGATCATGAACACCTGCACAACGATGCTGAAGATCCACAGGTAGTAAAAGAATTCGTTACCGGTCTTCTGGATAATCTTCAGCACCGCGGCCATGATCGGGCCACCCAGGACGATGCTCAGGATTTGCCCCTTGACCAGATCCGACACCCAGAGCTTCAGCGTCTGCTTGTTGAAGCCAAACTTTTCCTCCAGGACAAACGTGTTGTAGTACGACACCGGCAGCGACAGCAGCGTGGTCACCAGATTGAACCCAAAGAAGAACAGCAACGTATGTCCAATCTCCCCCTGGAACCACGCCGGGAAGTACCGAACCAGCCATACGCCCGTCAGCCCCCAGAGCTTCGGCAGGAAGTCCTTGTAGATGATGACCAGATTCTGAACCTGACTGTAGAGACCCGACACGAAACCGAACTTTGCCTTTGCGCGGCCATATGCCTGGAGTCATAGACGTTAGCTTTGAAAGTGCCTTTTTACCAAAAATAACAATGGAGTGGACATACTTGGCTATCCTGAAAAACCTTGTCCGAAACCTCACCCTCTAGCACTTTCGGTGGCTTGGTCCTTTTCAGAACGCTGTACTGGCGAAGAGACAGAAGCCCTTCCAGGACAAATTGGCCGAGCGAGAAGCCGACCAGCACCGTCTTCCACGGGAAGAGCGGGCGGTCCAAGAAGCGCGCCAGCGCCTACACAAAGTTAGTCTTTCTATGAAACACTGTGCGTAAGCTTCTAACAGTGAAACTTACCTGTAAAATGCTGTTCATGGCTGCTTTGGTCTCTCAGCAAAGGAACGTCAATTGCTTGCTCTGCGGCTGCGTGTCATCATTCGCGCCGGCAACCCGGACGTGTTGGTGTTTGCATTGTTTGGCTAGTTTGTGTTCTTTGTTTCCGCCACAAGTAGGGATAGGGTTAGGGTAAACATCTTTATCCTTGCCCGATAGCTTTGACCAGTTGACCTCAGCTGGAAAGGCCAAAATCAACCGTGATAGAGTCGAGTCTACATGTAGTCTATCAGACTGCTACCATGACCTCTCTACTATGACATGACGCCCCACGGCCCGAATCGTAACATCGTGGCATCTCATAACAATTTATGCTGGCATTCAATCGTCCTCGTCCTCGTCCGATCCAACGTCGGATACTTCCTCGAATTCCTCGTCTTCATCTTCGTCCTCGTCATCGTCTATGTCATCACCAAGCTTGAGCCCGTAGTCGTCTTCGAAATCCTTAAGTGGTCGAACTTTGGGAGTGAAGCCGGAGGACTCTAGACCTCGTTTGATTGTCTGTGAACGGAGTGAGTCTGAATCCAGTACAACGAAAGATAAACATGACAGAACATACCTCTTCGATAACAGGAGCACATGTTACAATCAGATTCGACCGGTTCGGGTCGAAGAGCGGCATGATGGTCGTTCGAAGAGCGTCCTTGACTTCATCGACAGTGATCTCACGGACCCTCTTCAAAGTACGCTCTTTGTAGTCGCTTGGCAGATTGCGCACCACCTGGCGAATAAAGCTTCCCTGCGCCGCACTAGCGACCGTGGCTTGCTCGTTCGCGAAGCTCACAACGATGCTGCTAATGGCGCCTTCCAGCATGAGCGAGTCGAATGGCACTTTGCCATGGAGATAGTCATTGACGATATTCTTGCCCGCCTCAAACGCTTTATGCGCATTCGGCGATCGGTATACGTCGAAGTTGACCGTTCCAAGATCCACGTTGCAATTGAAATTCGCGCCGTACGCGAGTCCCGTGCCCCGAACGGCAACCCAGAGTGGTCCCTCAACGGCATTCATGTACGCAACCGCAACGAGCAACGCGGGCAAGTTGGGGTCTTCGTACGAGCCTACACCCTTGGCAGTGGCATAGGCGAAGGAAGAGTCTATTGTCGGCATTGGCACGACGTACGAAACCCTGCCTAGATTCTTGCCGGCTTCGCTGAACATCGCTTGCCGGTTCGTGATTGGCCGCAACTCCCCGGACGGGGTACCAAGGCTCTCAATGAATGGCTTCCATGAAGAGACTGGGTTTTCCAGCTTCTTCAGGTCGGCAATGACCAGGACGCGAAGGTTCTCCAGCCGGAACAGGGATTTCCGAATCTCCTCCATTCGCGAAATCACCGCCTCTGGGTCCGTGGCTAGAAGCTTCTTGATACGCTTCAAATAGCGAGCCTTGACTAGCGTGCTCCGGGCTCGGGAGATGGATTCTTGCGCATAGTGAACCATGACAAAGACCGCGACCAGCATGTCATCGCCACTGCGCTTTGCGTCCGGCACATCTGCTAGTAACCGGGTAACGATCGATTGGAGTCGCTCCACATCCAGGATCAAGTTCCACGTAAGTTCCTTGAGCCAGGCAATTGCCGTGCTGTATTTCTCGACCTCGACCTGGAATGTAACTCGAAGCATCTCGGGATTGCCCAGGCTTCTTGCCCCTCCCATGGAATACCCAACGGTATCCCTCTCCAGCTCCACGACGACCTGCTCAAACTCGATCCTCTGGCCATCCCTCCGAATCGGGCTGTTGAAGAACGCCTCTGTGTAGACCGCCAACAGCGGCCGAAGCTGAATAGGTACGTCTTGCGCGGAGATTAGGACAGTCAGTTGAACAAAGTTGCTGTCAATATGCTCAAAATGGAGGAACAAGGGTGTGTCAGTGGCATCCGCTTCGATGATATTCTGGACTTCATTTTCCGGCCGCCCTGACCTCAACGCCGGCCCGGCTTTTGCAGTCGTTGTGTTGATGAAATGGATGGTTTCTGTTGCCGGCACCTTGAATTGAGCCAGCATCTCCCTAGGGATTTCTTTGTCATTCTCTGCCTTGGCCTTTTCCAGCTTTTCCGCCAGTTCCTTGAGTCCCTTCTCTCCGAGCCGCTTTCTTTGCTCAGCCACTCTTTCCTCCTCGCTGATTTTCAATTTTCTCGACAACTCAGCCGACGGCACACCCAAGATGGAGACATGCGGGGCATCAGCAATCCATTTCTTGATGAATTCTTTCCACTCTGCCTCTGACCATGACTCGAGCACATCGTATTCTTTCAGAGTTGCAACATCAAGCAATGTCGACCCATTCCGCTTGCCGTACAGGAAATCATAGATGACGTACTCAGCAAAGGATGAGGCCGAGCTTTCTGTAGAAAATTTCCAGCTTCGTTTGTGTCGGCGGATACACTCACGCAAGTACTCCATGTCCAGTGGCTTATCCATAGCTTCATGGAGAACCTCAAAGAATCTCTTCTCAACTCGTTCCAGGTTCTCCGTTGCAACGCTTGTCAGTGTGAATCTGATTTCAATGCTTGGGCGGTCTTCCGTGGAGAAGTAGACGGCACTGGCGACTTGTTCCTTTTCGACCAATGTGTTTTCCAGAACGGTAGCAGAAGATCCGGCAAGGTAGAGCAGCACGACGTTGAGGGCGCCGCCTATTCCAACGTCAGCAAAGGTCCCCTCAGCAACCGGGTTTGATCAAACACACCTTGTACCGGATCCGTGCAGTCCGGACCAAGGAAACGAATCTCAATCTCGCCAAAGGATTCGTCTTCCTCGGGAAACTCAACCCTTTGGACAACCGACTCCTTGAGCGGAGGGGCCAGATTTGACTCAACCCAGGGACGTTTAAATGGAGCATCGGGACTGGGTACGATGTCCAGTATGGTGCTCTCAAAGGCATCCAACTTTTCCAGCAGATCATCATGGTCTACTTCACCGGTAATGATCACGCAGAGATTCTTTGGCTGATACATCTCACGGTGAAAGGCACGGATTCTGTCGGCCGTGAGAACCCGCAGCTGCTCCATCATGCCTCCCGTCTCGTAGCGAAAGCCGACCCCTTCCGGGTAGAGCAGGCGGCGCGCTTGGAGGTCGATCAACTCCGACTGGGTGTTTTGGACGCCCTGCATCTCTGAATAGACAACACCCGCGTCATTACCGTTGCCATCGATGTGGTGCACCTCTGTATAGCAGCCCGCATCCGTCAATGTGGGCGCAAGCACGTGCTCCAGGTACACGGGGAGAATCTGAGCGAATCCTGCCCAGCCCGCTGTGTCCAGAGTATAGGCCGTGTGATCGGTCGCGGTCCAGGCATTGGTGTTCGAGTAGGATCTCGTAGCTAGCTTATCGAGGAAGCCTTTGCGACTATAAGTCCTCGAGCCCATGAAGCATAGGTGCTCCAGGGTATGCGGAGCTCCCGAGTCATCGTGAATCTCGGTTGCCAGCACAAAATAACCATGAACTTTTGGTCCTTTCTGGTCAATGACCACTACTCGCATGCCCGTCCTCTGCGATTCATACTGGGTGAACTGGCTGACAGAGTACTCGGGGGTGAACCTCTGCAGCAGCCGGAAATGGCCTTTGACATTCTCCACGGGTGCCATCTTGTTCTGGTAAATCCGGCCCAAAACCGATCCGAAGTGGCGTGGAGAATGGCCCATCCGGGGAATTATGCCTACAGGCACGAGGATCAGAAGCGTCAGTCCCAATGTAACAACATTCTCAAAACAACCCGCGGAGAGATCTGATTGTAGATTTCCAAAGATGGTAAGCTGACGACAGTATCACTACATGTGATACGGAAGCTGCAGCTAACTATGGTCGAATCAAAACTTTGGCAAACGAGCTGGGGAATCCGACTCAGAAACAGTCCAGTCGGTACAGGCCTTTTTTCTTATTCCAGCGAGGGGTCTGAGGAGGGGCAGAGCAACGCGAATGCTGTCGGGGACCAACACTCACCTTGCAAATCGACACAGCGACCCCAAAGAGTCCCAGCGGGTGGACCAGAGAGCAGCAATGCAGGGTGCTTGCACTCTCTTGGACCCTTGATGGACGCTCCGATTCAACGCCGACTTTTGCTCTTGAACGACACGGGTCGATCACGTGATGGACATGTGGGCAGTAAGTGTGC